>NW_010398222.1:334-20305 GCF_000710305.1 Buceros rhinoceros silvestris | reverse complement strand
GGAGTTTTCCGAAAGCTCTGTTTGCCTTTGCTGTTCTGTTGTCTGTCTCTTTATCGATCGTGGCGTCTGAGGAGATGATGCTACCCAGATAGCTGGACTGCTGGACTGACTGAAGCTCTGGCTCACCAATGGTGATGTGGGGATGATGGTAGTCTTCTTGTGGTGTAGGTTGGTAGAGAACTACTGTCTTCTTCCAGTCCAGAAAGCTCGGCCACCTCTGCAAAGCAGGATGTTAAGCGCTGCAGAGTTGCTTCTATGTGGGCAACGAGGGCGGCATCGTCAGCAAAAAGCAGCTCACGGACAAGGTGATTTAGGGTCTTGGTGTGGGCCTTCAGTCGCCTTAGGTTGAACAGGCTCCCATCAGTACGATATCGGATATAAATGCCATCTTGTTCGTCGAGATCTTCTGTGGCCCTTTGGAGCATCATGATGAAGAAAATTGTGCTATACTACGTCAATAAACACAATACCTCCAAATTATTTTTATCAATATCAGTGTTTGCCTTATGTAAATTTCTTTTACTTTCACCTAGTTTAGAGATGCCAATATCGATCCTTGGTGAAAGCTGTGTCCTTATCATATAAACAATTGCCTGCTTTTAGCACGCAAAGTAATCTGTTTAATAATTGTCTACAGGTGCTTAATTTTCTGATTCAGAAAATACACTCTTAGAGTATCTTTTGAGGTCAGATTTCCTTAATCTTAATCTTTCTAACTCACTTCTATCATTTTATAATCCATTTCTGTCATTGATGCATGCAATAAGGAAAGAATTACTATGAATATGCAGAGACAATTTATTAAACATGGGGCTCAGATCTTTGCCTCCGTGCAAAATAACCAAGATTGACATATACTTTATCTGATAAGTAGTTAATAATCCACCACTTTACATGATGACAAATTGTTTTTAGGACTACTCTTCTGAACATTTTTCAGATAAGATTACACTTAGAAGAAAGCATGTGATTTACTTCCTCAGACATACTGTTTAGCTGGAAAGGCTGTGTGAAAATTTAATCCTCAGACTGTTTTGCTTTATTTTCAGTATGAAACAATTCAGTCTGCAGAATTCCAAATTTTATGATAGCTACGATGCTAAGTGCAGTATCCTACCAGTTAACACAATAATAACCTATATCTCAAAATGTAAATGTCTGCAGTAATCTGTTACACCCAAAATTTTATAATGGCCAGAAAGGGTGTATATATATATATAGACAGAGAGCTAGAAAATTATGGTAAGTCCAGTTAGCATTTTAACAAGCTAATAGTTTAACTTACCTGGATAATATAGAAAAACTTTATTAATAATATGGTTAAAACTGACCAGAGGTGATCTCTGGTTTAGGTAAAAGGCTGTATCTGTTGAGTGGATCCACTGGCTGTATAAAATGTCCTCCTTAAGTTAACAAACGAAGTGTGAGTCTTCCTGAGTCAACCACACCAACATGCGAGAAGCTATTATGGGGCTCAGTCTAGCACAGAGTACAAAACCTGAACAATCAACAGAATTAACTTTGAAGAGGAAAGCAGGTTTGAGCTGACTTCAGCCTGTGTATTTCTCTCCAGTGACTGTGGTCACCTAATACCATGATGATAAGCATATAGAAAATGGTAATGGAAATCACGTTTGTATTTTGTTCCAACCATATGCTACATGGTTATAATGTGCTTGCATTGATGTTTCAGTGAATTGCTGTATTATTCTGCTAACTCAAAATCCCAGGCAATGACAAATATCTTCAAATACATAATTTTTATATTAAAACATTAAAACCTCCTTGTGTGGAATATCTAAAAAGATTTTGTTAAAGTAGGACTCTGACAGTGGGAAATGTGAATACAAAGTTGAAACTGGTTCCTGCAGGTAAGAATCCATGTCAGTTAATGGTTTTGTTTGAATAACTTCAGTATTATATGGAAGATGGTGTAGACTCTCTGTAGGAAATTATGATCTGTAAACAGAAATAGTCATTGTAGGATGTCTAAGTAAGTCTTAAAAACTTTGGTAGAATCACAGAATGCTTTGGATTGGAAGGGACCTTCAAAGACCATCTAGTCCAGCCATCCCTGCAATGACCAGGGACATCTTCAACTAGACCAGGTTGCCCAGCTACCCATCCAACCTGACTTTAAATATTTCCAAATTTGGGACATCTACTACCTCTCTGGGCAACATGTGCCAGAGTTTCACCATCCTCACTGTAAAAAATTTCTTCTTTTTAGCTAGTCTGAATCTCCACTCTTTTAGTTTCAAACCATTGCCCCTTGTCCTGTGGTAACAGACCTTGCTTCAGTGTTATCTTCTAAGATTTTGAAGTGAAATCAGGGGCTAGGATTTGGTTTTGACAGTTAAAATAACTCTAATGAAGAGCTAATATAATGATGACCATTGCAATAGGTTTTAAATTGCACCTGTTTTAAATTACATGTACAGTGAACCATAGTATAAGAAGTTTGCCATGCTTATGTATCCAGCCATACCTAGGTCCTAAAACACCTTAAGAACCTGTGCTGCAGAAGTCGTATTCTGGCAAATACCCTAAACCATCTTGACAAGATCAAAGATAAAAGGACACTTCTTTAAAAAGTCGCAGGGGTTTACTGTCCAGGAGTGTCACTGAAATTATACAGCAGCTATATAACTGAATACATGATCAGGTTGGGGTTTTTTTAATGAGAAATTGTTGCCTAAGCTCTGCAGTGGACAAATTAATAAAATATAAAAATTGTAAGGGTCATTTGCAAAAAACAAAAACAAAACCAAAAGCACCAGACCCCACCATGTATGCTACAGTGAGTAGGATTAGTCTAGTGGAAGATGGGAAGCCACTGTGATGGACTGCTAAATGCCAACATCAGGTATGATGCCTTAAACAATTGTTTTCAGACACGCGATGCTTTGTCCTGTTAACTTGGACTGCCTGGCTATAGGGAGCAGCCCCCATCCCCTTGCCAGATCCCCGCCTTGGAGGTGCCAGTTCCCCTGCTTCAGAGGAGGGGTAAAACCTGTTGCCAGGTTATCCCCTCTCCCAAGTTCAGAGGCTTGTCACTGTGCATGTGCAGGCATCAGGGTTCACTTTGTGGTCATGGCAGTGGAGAGGGCAAAACCCACCAGAGACCCCAGCCCCATTCAGCTGCTCATGTCCTGGCACCCCAGACCCATTTCTGGATTTGTCCAGAAGTAACAACTGCACATGTTCTGCTGAGGAACTGAGCCCTATAAAGGGCGAGACTATAAAGAGTGAGACCCTAGAGTGTCTAGGCTGGGTGTACATGTGACTCCCACCACCAGAGGAACTTGAGAGCAACAGCAGACCCTGCTGAGCACAGACGAACATCTCTGGAGACCATTTCAAGGGTGGCGAGACTTTGTCTATATTCTTATTTTTCCTCTTCTTTCTTCCTTTTCTTTCTTCTCCTATCTTCTTTCCTACACCAGTGTTCTAGTTCATGCTAATGCCAGACCATCATTGTTAAAATCATTTGATTTTGCCTAAATACTTCATACTTATCCAGTATAAATACTTATCCAGTACCCACATTGGTTTTAGCCAGTGTTATCCGGCCCATTCATTTGAATAAAATTGTTTTGCATCATAGTGACTCTGCTGACTTTGTGCTTCTGCCAAGCAGAGATTGGCTGCTTGGTTGGTACACCTTGCAGGGGATCACAAAGATTCACCTCCCTCTCAACCCACCAAGTGGGACGAGACAGTCACACAGTCTACAGCACGTCATGGTACATAGCGGTACTCATATTTGATCCAGTTTTTATTGGCTTTCCTTTCAAATTTGCTGCCTAACTTGTATACAACAGTAATTTCCATCAGTTTTATCCCATGGCAGTAGTTCTTATATCCTCACAACCATCCATGGAAACCATGCCAGCATTTGCCTTGATGTATAGGTGGCCACAGAGAGACCATCTTGACTTAGTAGCTTGTCCACTGCTCTCTCTTCCTCTGACACCTGTTTTCTGTGCCTATTTGTCCTTGTGGATATCCATGTCTCAACTTGACCGTACTGTGGCTGTCAGTCGGATTAGCATAATACACTGTCTCACTGTATGTATCAAAATGGCAGCACTTTTACACCCTGTCACACATAGACATGCAGCTAATGCTGCATTCCTATCTTATACTTGGTGCTTAATTCTATATTTGTTTTGCACTTTATTAGATGAGACAAAATAGCTCCATTCCTCTACAAACACCAACATTCTCAAGACTTAAGACTTTTTGTATAAAGAAGAGAAAAAGAAAAAATATTGAGGCTGAAGAAAGTATCTAACAATAATAGAAAAATCCTACAGTACTTTATTGTGCAAAAAAAAAACCCAAACAAACCAACCAAACAAACAAACCCCCAAACAACACAACCAAACAAAAAAAACCCCCACCACATAAGAAAAGGAATATTATGTGCAATGAAATCCAGTATGCACATTCAAAATATACCACTAGAATTCAGCTTTCGCTAATCATTGATGCTGAGTCATGTTCTCAAAAAATCATTCTCTGAAGAATTATCTGTTGATACTAAATGAACTCTTTCTTACAAGACACAAAGATCTAATTGCTCAGTAAAACTTAATACCAAAGGAAAGTGAAATAATAAGAAAATGTGCTTATTGATTTCTCCAGCACATATATTTTTCTTAAAATCCACCTACTGGGACTGCACTAATACACCAGAGGAATAGACTGAACTAGCACACTGAATCCCAGAGAGAATGCGGTTTTCCAAAGAATATTTCTTAATGAGCAGAAGGTCTTTGGATTATAAGCAAACAAAAAATTTTGCTTGTAACCTTTTTCCTGTCTCTCAGTTCTACAACCATTGCACAATTCTACAGGGAAAAAACTCTCCTCTTACGAGAATATTTTAAAATTTGCAGCTAACTACTCTAGCTTTTCATAACAAACATTAACTCGAAAGAGTTGCTCAATGTTGTGATCCTTAAGTAGCAGCAACAAGAGACTTCGAATTATTTTCCACAACAACACATAGAATACATGATTAAGTCAGTCCTACTTGTTGGGCAAAGGAGCAGCTTCTCACACTATTTGCTGCACCGTTGTAAGCCCTTTCTGAAACCTTTAATGCTGCCATGCCTTCTTACATGGAAGTGCTCATTTCAGGCTATAGGTTCTACAATGAGCTGGTACCCAACAGACAGTTAGTAGCACCCTTCCCTGTGTGATCTGTAGTGGAGATGATAACATTAAAAATAAAATTAAAAAGGGAGATTAATAATGATTTCTGTCCCCGCCTTGAAGCTGTAATATCAGATTGGAGTTATCATGACCTTTACGGAAAAGAGGGCCTGTGAGGACACTGATTCTTGTTCTGCTAGATTCTTAAAGTATATTATGCTAATGGGTGTTATGAGTGTCTATTATTTTGTGAATTTATTTTTGTTTGTTTCATTGCTCTTTGCTCAAAAGTCTAGATTTTTCAAGCAATGCTCTCAACAACTATTTGTAATGTAGTTCTAAGGAGGCTGCAGCAATTTGCTGCTGTAGTCAGGAATGTAGAAATGCAAATCCTTAGCAACACCCACAAGCAGTTAATTAACATGCAAATTATCTTAAATCCACCCTCAGAAATGGATGTTGGATTAAGGAAAACATGGAATTTTCACTTTGAATGTTCAGACTTACAAAACTAGCTTCACTTTATCTTAAAGTAAATATAAAATTCTCTAGCACATTTGATGCTAATATATACAGAATCACAGAGTCATTGAATCACAGAATCGTTTTGGGTGGAGGACACCTTTAAGATCATCAAGTCCAAATTTTAATCCAGCACTGCCAGGTCACCACTGAGCCATGTCCCTAAGCACCGCATCAACATGTCTTTTAAATACCTCTGGGGATGGTGACTTCACCACTTGCCTGGGCATCCTGGTAATACAGTAAGGAAGCACATTATTTGGAAAATTACTCAGACATATAGCACTGCGGAGAAACTCCCCGAATGGGGGTTGCAAATTCCACAGATTTGCACTGAAGAAAGAGGGAGTCAACATCATACCAAACAAGAGAGCTAATCTTCTTTCTTGAGGACTATTGGGAAGAGTATGTGTAGGCTGGTAGTTTGGCTAGTAGTGGAGATTTGTCATTGATGCGGTTTTAATGTACACATCTTTGTATAAGAGAGATTTAATCCTTTTCTTTGCATAGACTGTGTATTCATCAGATTTTTTTATATAGGCATATAACTTCCTAACTCAATGAGGTTCTTGAAAATTACACTATTGTGCACATTTTGACAAAACTTTAGCTTTACATCTTCTTCTAAAATATGTCTTTTTCCTCAATTCTTTCTCCTGCAAAAAAGTAATACAGCAGAACATTCAGAAAAAGACTTCTAACTCGTTTGTATTTCAGGCAACCTGCTAGAATATTATACAAACAATAACAATATTTCTAAAAGAGAATAGGACATACCTATATGTGCAAGACTTCAAAAATAGCCTCATTACTCTTATGTTCCTTTAACACTACAGCTTCATTTATGCCATGACACCACCACACATATTTTAAAATGAAGAAGTAGCAAGAAGGAAAACCCACCGAAAAACATTAAAAAATTAATAGCTACAGAAAAACGTGTAATATGAAACTTTGACGAACAGGGAGTAAAACCTTTTAAACATTACATTTTTTAGACATGTAATTATTTTTGTTCTTTACACATGTAAAATTTACTATGAGAACAAAAAACCAGAGGATAAGCAAATAAAAAATAAAGACACTGTCATTCTATACAGGAGAAAGACAACTTTATAATGTTTGTCTTGTTCCACATGGCACTTTTGGTGCTTAAATCTTTAGCACATTAACAAAGTAGAAAATAGGAATGAAGGAGTGGGACAATCATATGTTCTCTTTTACATCAGAAATAATGTCTTGAAGACTTGGGAGGTATAGTACCTTTATTCATTACAGTGAAATCAAGAGGACTGTGAGGCTGCTATAGTGTCAGATAACTTAAGGTTTACAGTATGCCATTGCTGGAAAGCAGCTGCAGTCAGAGCAGCTAGTAAAAGAGTCTCTTCATCAATTGATTGGCATTACCTAGAGCGTCTTGATAGATATTCAAACTCTTAAAAAGAAAAACCAATATAAAATACCTGTACAGAACCTATAACCCATGTGTCAATGTTGCAAAGCAGTGACTATTACCCCTACGGTGGGAGAAATAACGGGCATAAAGCAAGCTTTAATTTGCCCATAAATTCAGGAACACATTTTGTACAACAATTATTTAGCAAACTAATACTTGTTTCCTCTGTTATACAACTTGATAAGTGCTGTTAAAAGAGTAAGCATTAAAACTTTACAACTACACATGAAAAGAATGACTGGATTTCAAAGTTTTGTGAGGTACGTGAACTCATATGCTGTATTTTAAATGATAACTGGATCTCCAAAGGTAGCTCAAGTATTTTGTCATATATTTGAGAACAGTTATTGTAAAACTGAAAATGCCCCAAAAGCTTGAGTTCAGGGAATGAGTTCTGCAAAATACTGCTAAATTATATTTTGCTCATGTTTAACAGACTTTACAGACGAGTCCTTCTCCAGAACTATGTCCCCTGGCTCTTACTGTAATCGTTAATCTGTTACAAATACACCAAACACAATTAGCACAGCTTATTTCATGGGGTGACAAGAAGTTACCTTTCTTGTTCCAGCAAGACCTACCACAGTCAAGGCTACTACTGCTGCTATTGTTTTTCCTTTTGCTTTATACATTTTTATGCTCTATGATTCTTAACATTTTCTCAAAGACCATTAAGGCTCTCTGTATCCTCTTATCAATAGTTTGTCAGCATACAGAAATCACTAAGACTATCTATGCTCTTAAAGAGTACTTCAAGTACTCAATTTAATAAAATGACAAAAAAAAAGAAAAAATTTAGCCTATGTAAATTTAAAGCTAGATTATTAAGATTATTCAGATCCAGTTTGTAATGATTCTTTCTATTCTTGAGCATGTCTACTTAATTTAGGTGCATTAGTAAATATTAAGACATTTTTAAAAGAGCATTCATGACTTCAGAGGTTATAGATGCAATATGAATTCTCTATTTTGCAAGATATTTTCTTAATTCCTTGCCATCTGAAATTGATATATTCACCAGACAGAATCTATATATTCATCTATAAATTCTATATATTCAGCTATGCACTGTATAAGAAATAAATAAAACTTTTTTCTTATACTTTTAATTATATTGATATTTATGCATTAAACATATTTTAACATATGTTTTTAGTATCATTCCACAGCTTAAAAAGAAAATATTGCAAATATTTTTGATAAGTTGTTTATTCGTAATGGGTATTTTCAGTTGATCCCTGTTAGACTGAGCATTATTCCATTCATCCATTAGATCATTCTTTTAAAAAACACTGAAAAATCTTCTGCAATCTTCAGGCAGTCATGCCACCACGGACTGTAATCCTGTCAGACCTAACCAGTTAAGCAGATTCAGGTTGAATTAATAGTAGAGTTGGAGAGCTCCAGTGAACACTTCAGTATTACAGCAAGTATTTTAGTGCTACTGAGTCAGTAGCAGTCTTCTAAGTGAGTTAGTACTGAACTAATGCCACATCCAGGGAATTCTAAAAGATACTGTAATTAAGATGCAATATGATGGGGTGCTCAGAAATAGAAAATGGCAGACAGAACATGGCCAATGTGGCTGCAATTACCTTAATGTATGAAGAGTAAAAAAGCAACTGAAAAGGAAAAAAAAGAAATCCAACCAAACCCCAAATTCCTGTTGGTGTCAAGAAAAGCAAGAATGTAAAAATATCTTATGGATGGATAGTAAAATACAAAAGCATTAGGAAGCCCATTTGATGTGATGAGCTCCAGATCATTCTACTGATGCATATGTTGAATTACTAACAACATAACAAGGAAAAAGAGCTAGCTAAAAATAATGAAGATAATATTTATTCCTAATCAGTTTTAGCTGATGTATTGTTAGCATTATCTGTTAAAAATGGCCATCAACAGAAACAGTCCACCGGGGGTCTTCACACAATTAGAAGCAACATTCTACTACAAAACTCTTAGTACACAAGACAACTGTGGATATTTAATCAATGTTGAGGAAAAGAATATAAATTCTATGGGAAAGCTAGTCTCATGTTTTTATGTACTGAGTAATTAGTACAAAGTTTGTCTATTTTCATGTATGGTTTCTTCCTCCCAGAACAAAAAGTCTTATTTTTCTTCTCATAGACAAGCATCTTGGAAAGAAAGTAAAGGAAGCTGAGCTCTGTATCACAAAATGTTTTCTTAGCTTTACCAGGCAGTATTTGCTCATACATAACTGTGTTTCAAAATCAGCTCTCTTCCACTTTTCTTAACATGATTGGCAAGAAGCTAAAACCATCTTCAATAACAAATATATCTCATTCTCGGGCTAGATAATGTTTTCTTTAAATTTAAGATAAAGTAAGCAGTGTTCACAAAACTTTACAGATCTTGCTGCCCAAAGACACAGCCTGAATTAAATGCACAGCCTGCCTGGTATGACCCTCTCCAGACCTTGACAAGGAGAATGTTGTGGAAAACACTGGGAAAATGGCTAAGTGGGTGTTACTCCAAGATTGAGTTGATCTATTAACAGAGGAAGACAAGAAATGGGGGATGAAAATAAAAATGCAATCTGATAGTCCCTGAAGGGCAGTAAGTCGACTCAGTATATAGAGCTTCCATTAATGTTTCAGTGGATACTTTCTACATAGGAAAAAAATTGTGGTTTTCTCCATAAATTTGTAATACCGAACTTCACTGGTCAACTTTCTAATTGCTCAGACAATAAATAAGGTTGACTGAATACTTAGCAAGGCGCTGCTTACGTGAATTATGAAACATTTGCTGATAATATTCAGTGAAGAGCATATGAGCAGCTAGCAATACATTGAATATTTTAAATATTAGTTGTCAGTACAACTTCTCAATATGTACTGAAGTTATATGGAGGGTCATGTTTTCAAAAGACTGCTGTGGAATATCACAAAAGTTTCATACAAATCTTGAAGAAATATATTACAGCTTAATTTCCTGAAGCTGGGAAGAAAACTAGAACCAAACCCCTCTCTACAAAATATTCAACAGCAAAAGAATATGACTCATTATTTTTCTTGTTGTCATACTACTGGAGATGTGAGAGTCTTTTGAGGCATTATTTCTTTGGCGTTTCTCAACTTGTTATAGACAATAGTTAATCTTGCAATATTTTCACTGTTGAAAGTAGAAGTATAAATTTTTTTCTTGTATGAATGTACCCTCAGAGTCATGAATAAATCATTGTTCACTATGACACAATGCATTTATAAATTGTTCATGATGATTCCCTATTTTAGGTGATCCTAAGCATCATCCAAAGGCAGCAGTGTTGCTGTTAGCCAATGAGTAACTGCTGCAGATGAAATGGAAAAAGATTGTGTCTCGGTGAATGTTGCTTAATTGCATTCTGCTGATGACAGAGAATAAACGAAGAAATTTATTGGTACAGCAACACTGAAAATGGAGTTGTAAGGCATTACATTTTAAATCAAATGTTAAAAATAATTCTATTTTAAAAGGTTTGTTTAAAGTCACACACCACCTTTTCATGCTTAGTTTTCTGACTAATCACACTCTCTTTGGACAAATTTATTATGTCCACCAAAAATTTTAATTCATTATTTATAAGATTCAATCTATTTTCCTCATTTGGAAATTATTACTTTAAGAAGATGTTTCCAAGTGATCTTTTATTTTCCACTGTCCCAATTACAGATCTTTTTTTCCTTTTCTTTGAAGGCCTCTTAAGTCTGCAAATTTAATTCCAAAATTCCAAGTAGGACCTGAAAACAATCTAATTTTCAGATTAGGACCTGAAAAATAATTCTGCTAAAATTTTTTAGGCAGCAGCAGCTCTTATGGAGGTGTGGCACACTGCTACTTGTATATACAGCTAGTTTTTGATAGAGAAGTTGCTTTAAAATGGAACGGGTATGTTTCCTAAACCTAGAGACTTCTTATGGATGGTAATATTGCAGTGATGTTAATACAAATATTATTTTATCTTTACCGATTCACACAATATCTGTTATGAAATATGGGCTGTGTCTCTCTGTATTATAATGATAGGTAGCCTGAAGACTAGAAATCATTGTTTATTCAGGTAGACACGGTAATGAACACCATCTTTGTAACTGAGAATGGCAACTTGCCGGGAGATAATGTTCACCTGAGCACTGCCTATTCAAAGGTATGCCTCTGTCTTTTTCTTGTAAAATAATATTCCCTACAATTCTAACTGCTCCCTCTGGCACTTATGCGGTTTGTGGACATGTTGGTCAGACAGGGAATGACCATGCAACCACGATCAGAAAAGGTGACGGATGGGACAGGAACTGAAGCTTTGCCCTGGATGGGGTCCTGCACATTTAATAGTCCCTGAAAATGCACAAGACTGTTTCCCATGGAGTCATGGATGGCTGGAAATGCCCATGGGAAAATAAAAATGGGATTTAATATGATGTGCCTGTGCTAAAAGAAATGAAAGCCCATAAGCAAGATTTTCTCTAAGTGTCTGAAAAGGAAAAGAACAATTATGCATCATCATAAAAGTTACTTCTCAGTCAGACTCTGTGTAATACTTAACAAGACATTCCTATTCCCCAGTAAAACTCTATGGATCATAGATGCTGGTTCTAAATCTTAGTAAATATATTCAGTCGTGAAGGATAGGTTATGCCTCTAGCTAGTGGAAGTGACTTACAAAAACCAGACCAATTCTTGCTCCATCATCCCTGGTGAACATCATTCATCCATTTGCATTAGATATTCAAGCTTAGTTAATTTTTCAAACAGTAAAGGTTTTCCAGACATTTGCATACAGCTGACAACGGATGTATGGAAGACTTGTGCCATTCTGAAGAGGCGGTTAAAGCCCCACAGATGGCAAGTCAGACAGCATTAGGTGCTGATGAATGTGCATCAACTCTACGAAACTGTATAAAATCCCTCATCTTGTATGGCAAAAAGACTCCTAGTGAGAATGGCCTTATAATTTCCTTATGGAAGTATGACGGTGGCATAATAAACTGTCTCAGATGGAAATCCTATCACTTAATAACTGCTCCGGTGTGAAAAATACTCAATCTGAGAATTAGGAATACATTTTTAAGGATGGTTCCAATTCATTCACATGGCTGCTCACTCTCTCTCCCTGTTCACTATTTTTCCTTGCCTTTACCCAATTTTGCTGATCTCTGTTCAATTCTGTGTAAACAGCATTCATATGCCTATGCTGTGAGCAGGGCAACTCTATCATTTAATGACAAGTTTCCCCCCTGGCTTTGAGTATAAAAATTAATCATATATATATAGTTCTTCTTCACAGTTACTCATGATAAAGAGTATGTATTTCAGAATTTATACAAATGTAAAACCCACCTTACTATGCTCTGACTTACTTTGCATATGTCATTGCTTCTACTGCCTCACTAATTTAATTATACAATTCACATGAAAAATTTGTGCCAACGTTTAAATATCTTTCTCTCAGTAGGCGTAAATTCCAGTGCAGGAACCTAAGTTCAGATGAATTTCTGTTTAAAAAGATATACTTAGCTACCCTAGAGGTCTTAAATATGTAGATCACATTGCTACAGAGAATCTCTGAATCTATAATGCCGTTTAACCAGCAAATCTCACGGGCTCTTCTTCCATACCGCAGAAACTTGCTCTGCTCAGTGCAAAGATCTGTTAATGTTACTGTTGTCAGACTTTCTCTTTTATGAAATTGTTATTTAAGAAAAGCAATTTGCTCTTCTTTTTTCATGATAGTGAGTACCTTTCCTTATCATGGAATTAAAGCATTAATTCTTAACTCTTTGAGGTGAGACCAGTTTCACAGATTAATGCAGAAGCATCAGAAACTGAGTTAGGATTAATTTCTGAGTATGATTACATTAGATTGCTAACATGGCAAGCTGGAAAACTGTTGGCATATGTGTCACAACCCAAATTCTCTTACCTTGGGTCCCGAAACAGATTATGACAGGTATCGCGATCCTCCGAGGGCAAATAAAGCTGTGAAATGACAGGAAGTGGCTGATAAATCCAATTAAACTCTTTATTAACCACAATGGAAATGATAATGTAGTAAAGAGGAATGATCTGAACTACTTTATACTGTGCATTCTAATAATAAGAGAAGTTTGAAAAGAGAAAGAAGAGAGGAGCAGGAAAAGAAAAAAAAAAGGTTAAGTAGGAAAATATCACCACCTCTGGAACCAGCGATGTTTCTCCAGTGATGTTCGTCCTGGCTGCACCTTCGAGGCTGAACGTTTCATAGGGTTGAGTTCCCCAACTGAGCATGCTCGGTCATTCCCTTGGAAGATTTCAGAAATGGGTCTGGGTTCTCAGGCATGAACAGTTCCTCTCTCAAATGAGGCTGGGGTTGCAGGTGGTCAACCTGGCCCCTCTCCTGCCATGACCATGGGCATGACCTCCCCATTTCTGTACAGGTGCAGCTGGACTGCCTCTGAAACCAGGGAGCCAGCATAAAGACAGGTATAGCCCCATCGCTCCCTACAGCCGATCAGCACAAGCTCCCCAGAGGCAACACAATCCAAACCACGACAAAACAGCAAGCGTCCAAAACCAATCGTTTCATGCATAATGTCTAAAATCAGTCCACCACAATGTTCCATGCTTTGTTTTGGCCCAGGCTCTTTAGCTGTCTCCCAGCCAATGTCCAGACAGTGTTCAGAAATCAGCACAGACCAGATAAAATTGCCAAAGGCAATTTGAATCCAGTCACCCTCTTTATGAATGGGAAGATAGTTTAGCTGTGCAAACACTTACATCTGCTGTGCCAGTTGGTCTAAGTGCTGAAGCCTTTTACTTACTAGAGTGGACGTAGCCTGTGCATCTAAACATTACAAAACTTAAAAATATAAAACAAAACCATAGGACCATTTTGGTTGGAAGTGAGCTTTAACATCGTCAAATCCAATCATTAACTTTGCACTACTAAGTCACCACTAAGCCATGTCCCTCAGCACCGCATCTACAAATCTTTTAAATACCTCCAGGGATGGGGACGCTAACGCTCCCCTCAGCAGCCTGTTCCAGTGCTTCACAACCATTTTGGTGAAATCAGGCTATTTCAACAGTGCAGTAATTTGCTCCTTTTTCTAAGGATTAATTCTTGGGTAAGATTTAAGTTTCATGGAGGATCTAAGAACATAATTCAAAACCACCTTTAATACAAATATTCTGAAGATGCTCCAGGATGACTTTTTTTTTTAGTTACATGAGGAATACGTTTTTAGGAAACAGGCTGCTTTCCTACTGGCAAAATAAGTTTAACAATGGCTAAGAAATTGTGGAATAACTGAACTTCTTAGCCCTTTAACTGTCAGCTTGCAGCTGCTAATTATTCCTCATGAATCACAATCACTGTCAATCTCTTATTTATCTTTTTAAAGGAATTTACTGAACATAAAACACTCACCTGTCTCCTGGTTCTTTCCAGATCACTGAGTATTACATGTAATTTCAGAAAGAAACCATTTAAAATATTTAATTAAAAAAATCACTCTAAAGAGAGAAAAAACTGATAACATATAATGGACTTTGAGATTCTTGGAATGGGTTTGTCTTTTTGTCTCTTTCTATAATAATCCTGGAAAATGTACATAGGAGGAAAGGATTAAGAAAAAAATACATGTATTTTGTTCATACAAAAAAAGGGATGAATTATTTTTTTTCTTAAACTTTATCACTGGGAAGTTGATTTAAAACCTTTTAGGTGCAGAAATGAATAAAATGTTTCACGGAAGCCTTCATTACCAGTCAAAGCAAAAAATCTCTTCATGACTTATAAACGCTTGTTGCTGCAGTGTGCCAGGAAAAGGCTTCGTTGACATGCGATCTTTCCTTTCTTTATGCAACACTAATATCTTGTCTCTGACCTTATTTGACATTTCAAGCATTAAACATAATACTGAACATAAATCTGGGCACTGGAGCTAAAACTTTGCCTCATGGGAACTACCTTAAAGGGAATTTTTTAACAGGAAAAAATATTTAAATCATAAGACAAAGTCAAAATTTGTGTAGGTGCCAGAAGTGTTAAGATTTAGAATATGTTAACGCAGTAATCAGATAGATATCTCCGGGAAAGTTTGTTTGAGTTTCTTCTCTGCATAGACTCATCCAGGACCCAAGCTGGGTTAATCAGCTCTATTGAGAATGTTAATAATAGTGATAAAGCTGATGAATCCATGTTTGCTCCTGGAATTTGGGCGAAGTTTTCTTCTTTCATTGGTCAGATGGATCATTCATTTGGTTAAACTTGGAATGATTGCTCTTATTTGATGCTTCATTTTGAAGTTTTCTACTTCTGTGTCAAACCTAGTTAAACCAAGGGCTTACCTACAGAGAAACCACTTTATTTTTCAACTATGTGAGCTAATGTAATGGAATTTATTACTTCATCATTAAAAAACTTGGCTACCAGAACACAATCCTTAATTCTGCCGATGCTTTCCATAGAAAATATATATGAATATAGATAATATAGAGGATGAATATCACCACATGCAAGTATATTCCCAGATCTGGCTTGATTTAGCTAAGTATCTTGTGATAAACAAATGACATCTGAACAAGGCAATGTGATTTACCAATATTAAGCAAGATACCAGGTGTTATGGAAGTGTGCATTATACTGTCCTGCCTTTACCTTTACACAACAATGGATACAGTAATTTTCCAAGCCTTAGTTTTTCTTGGTTTTAATATGCAGCACTATTATGAGATGACCAGTCGTGTTAGTTTCAAGCCTTTTATGTGCAACTCAATTTTAATTGCATGCATTTTCTGTCCTATTAAAACAAGAGTTTTAATAGACACTAAGGATACCTTAAATTCAAAATCCTGTTTTCACATAAGGTTTTCTCTTACTCAGGAGTTTATGAAGCTCACCGGGTTGATTATTCTTCACTAATCAGAGATCCAGAAACATCAAGTTGGCTTTGGTCATTTTTGTCCTTGATAGTTATTCCTTATAGAAATATTAATTCACAATAGATGGTTTATTAATGACCTCTTAACTAGGAGATAAAAATACAGCATTGTGCTACAGGCATTTTCATCATCTGGGGGAAAAAAAAACCCAAACAAAAAACTGCCGAATTATGATAACAGCAATCCTGTGATATTATGGTCCTTTTATATAATAGTCAATACATTTATTATTAGTATGTTCCCATAATATTGTGAAGTCAGCAAGTATATGTTTATATCATTTATTTCTTACAAAGATTCTTCTGTATTTCATATTTATTCATGCTTGAATGAATCTCTTTACCCAGCTAGTTTATTAAAATTACAGATGAGTGAAACCATAAGTTTCAACATGGCTCCATTCTGAACAGTCTACAAAGCAGTGGATTGGAAGCATAAAATAAAGTGAGGAGAATCCTGTTGTATTCTACTGGGAGACATATTTTACCCTTCAGCAGACTATTAGAAAATGAGGTAAGGCATATAGTACCTTTTTCCCATGAGATATATTCTTCTGCCTAGAGCAGAATTTTCCTCTTGGCAGTGTGTTTCAGAACTGGCAAGTTCAACAGTTTAATTTCTTTAGCATTTGCATTACATTCTCTAATTCAGAAAAAATTCAAAAATTTCTATCACACCGTTAGGGTTTTTTACAAATAATTTTAATGCACATGGGCAAGATTGGTCATCTTTCCCTCAAATGTTTTTTTTTTTAGGCTACTGGGATGTCATGATTTGGTTATGTAATTTTAAAAGTTAATAGTCATGTATTCAAAATAAATTTGGAAGATAAATCCAGAAAAGGTTGAAAAGTAGTCTTGTTTGAAGGAGAGAGGTCATAGCATATTCACATGCTATGGTTTATATGGTACAGTCTGTCGTGTTCTACACACCCTTACCCCCAACCCCAGTGTTTATTCAGCAAAATACTACTAACAGAATACTACTTCTCCACCAGGTATAGAACACAATCATCTATGCTCCTTCCACTAAGACCTTCTTGCAGACGTTTATCATCAAAATGCAAAATCATTAAATAAATAAATAAATAAATAAATAAATACGACGCTCGTGACTTTAAGAGAGATAATTTTCAAGGAATATGCTTTCAGGATTTCTATACAAGAGACTAGAGTCCTGGAGGTATCTTTTCCACATTCAAGGAAAGATAATCAGAATAAATGCCTTTTTTTTTTTTCCCCTCTTTGCCTAGATGTCTAGATCCTCTTGTGGCAATGTTCTCAGTATGCTTCTCTGGTAAATTCTTGAGGTGAAAAGGTAGGTTATTGGTTGTTGGAGTGAAATAGAGAAATATTTAAAAAGTCTATGCTGTGAGTTTCTTGCTTAAAATTTTGAAAACTTCACCTGAAATATGTGAAGGATAGAGGAACAAATTAGTGAATTAAAAGACACTGCTGAACTTCCTTTGATGATGTAAACCATAGAATCTCTATCTGCTAGCATGCTAATTCACTTAGAACACAAGTAAAATCTAAGTGTTATAAGCAGCTTATTTGCAGTTTTATAATGTTGATTGTAGAAGAAGGTCCACATCCTATGAATTTTATACTCCCCAGACTAAGAATTCATGGATTTCATTAAGGAAAAGCAGTCTTAGGCAAAAAATATTTGCACTGATCATGTGAAGAAAACCAGTAGAAAAAAAGAATATAAGGAACAATTGATTATCAATGATACTATTGATTATCTATGAAGTAGGAAAGGAGAGGCAAGTCATGGGTATGGTGTCCTTGTTGAATGGGGAGACAGTTTGTTCTTCAAGAACAGCAGTTTGTTTTGAAATTAGAATGGCGAAGAGAGACCTAAAGAAAAAGTTAAAGGCAATTTTGCAGTTCCAGTTGATATCTTTTCTGTATTGGGTGTTATAGAAGTTGCAGAGAAGAGCATGTAAGGTCCTGTACTGTTAGCATATTATAATCTTAAAGTATATATTGTATTATGGGCTTTAAGAACCCTAAGAGTACGAAATTGGCTCACACTTAAAAATTTCATAATTAGAAACAAGTTAATAAAAAAACCAAAAGAACCCAAAACAAGCACAAAATTAAAAATAAGAAGAAGGAAAAAGGAATCTTAGGGATGCAAGCAGCAATAGAGATTTCAAATACACAAAGACGGCAGGCACTTTTGGAGACAGCATTTATTAAAATCCAAAAATGAAATCTCTTCAGCTTCTTTTTATTTCTCAAAAGCAAGGTAGTAATGAAGGCAGATTTTCTAACTTACAGAACTGCCAATGGTCTTTCTACAAGATTATTGGCTTTAGATATCTATAATTCTTCTCATCTTATGTGTCACAGCATCAGTCTACAGTAATGTAGCTCCAGACAATTTTTCTGTATTCCTGGGACTTGTCTGCCATCAGCTCATCATAGCAGAGGCTCAATGGCAGACTGAAGCAGAACAGCCCGTGAAGAACTGGCAGTCCTGCAGCCTCACCACTGCTGCCATTAGACTGCTTGCTTCAGCTTTCACATTCCCACATTCTATCCTGGACTACAAGCAACTACAATAAAGTACAGAAAAGAACATTCTCCTGGTGAATGCTGAACTCCTTCAGAAATGGGTAAAGGGCTGCTTCCTTTGCAGCTCATTTCAGGTCCATATTTACATATTTGTTCTTATGGCAAGGTTTCATGTACACAGTTCTCATGTAGAGTTTTGTATTTTGAAATTTAGTTAGATGTGTGAATTATTCAGGAACTTAACCCAAAAAGCATTAACAATTTAAATCTGCCAATTACTGATTTTTGTATTTTCTTCTATAAAAGTAGAAAGCAAAACATGAGCAGATTTTATAATGCATCTGTTGGTGAATAATATTAAATAATTTTTCTGAAGTAAATAATATACATGCATATAAGAGAAAAAAGATTTTGATCCTTAGTTGAACTGAAGATGATGAATAAGATATAACTACTGAAAAGGAAAAATATACTCCAGAATATACACAAGTGCCAAGACACATGTTTGGAAAATTTCAACCATTCATTTAAATTTCATTTTATTTCATTAAAAAAGGACAAAGGCATGTACATAAGTTGCCTTTTTTTTTCCAAATTTTAAATGTAACTTTTATGAAATTGTAATCTTTGGGTTTGGATTAAGCTAAAGACACAAATCCTGTGTCCTCTCTGTCACTAAAAAAAGTTGAAAGGAATATTTAAAAATTGTAAGATTACCTCTAACAAAATTCTGTTAAAACTAAAGTCTTTCAAAAATTACTAGAAAATAAAAATTAAGAATGAGATTCCTAGAATTTGTTTTTATTACTATTTTTTATTAACTTGATACCATGATTCTGTGTCCATGAAGCTGCATTTATTACCTGGCTTTGTCCTCACAACCACCATGTTATGAAATGATGGCGTGATCAGAACCTCAACAAAAGACTCAATTAGACAGCAACATTCCCCAATTCCTTTTGGTCTGATTCCCCTGTAAAGCTGATAGATGTAGCCCTTACTGATGAGGCACTGGAAAAACACTGTATCAGAGCACTTAGTAGCAGTACTTCCTTATACTTCCTTAGTAGTATTCCATCTTTTCCTTTTTGTTTGTTTGTTTGTTTGTTTCTTAATTGAATGGAACTTCTTTGTTTGCGTGTAATTTAGTTATTTATTAAGTGTCCTGGTTTAGCCAAAATTTCCCCTGTTTTGGAAGCTTTGTTGTAAACTGACCAATCAGGTATTCCCTGCCACGTACATATAAATGTGACATCAATTGGTTAAAAGTTCTGGTGGGTTTCTTTCCGTTTCCAGGTGCTGGCCCTTTAAGAAGCAGCTGCCTGGCCAGCCCCCCCGCTCTTCCGCACCTGATGGGCCGAGGGGACAATCTCT
>NW_010398222.1:0-279 GCF_000710305.1 Buceros rhinoceros silvestris | reverse complement strand
ATGGGCCGAGGGCAAAATCTCTCCCAAGGACTTGCCTGCTTTCAGCTCGGCTCTGCTCTCCTGCCTGCCTGCCTGCCTGCTCGCTGCTTGCCCCCCAGCTGCGTTTCGCTGTCACCGCACCAGAGGGCAGCCACTCTCTCTGCGAAAAGCCGCGCTGCTGCCGCTGAGCCGGGAAACCCCCCCCTCGCCGCCATCCACTGGAGCTTTTCTGCCCGCCGAGCTGCACACCGTGTGAGACGGCACCCTCTGCATGTCCAAGGAGCTGTTTCCCTGCTTGCT
>NW_010398221.1:3175-5308 GCF_000710305.1 Buceros rhinoceros silvestris | reverse complement strand
CTGCCTCTATTGATGCATCGAACGCATCTTTTCCTTTTCTATTCGAGAAGGGGCAGATGTTTGGTATCTTTCTAGCAGAAATTAGAACTGTGAAAAATACACTACTCTCTCTGGGAAACTTAGGAGCCAAAACCCAGCTGCAACATTATCATGTGGGAAATTATATCTCTAACTAGCCTCTGTTTGATTAACACTACCCAACTGTAAACTGTGCGTGAACTAACTCCTCTATCCAATCACAGTGCCTTAAGAGATGCATACTGTCTGTGTGACAAGGAACATAGCCAATTGCTATGTAACCAGTCGTGTAAACAAGAATCTATTGTCTATAAATAGAAGAGCACTGCCAGAAATAAACTGGTCTCACTATACACCACATTAGCGTTCAGGTGATTCGTCCCACTCCAGCTCGCGAGCTCGCCACATATTGGGGGTGTATCGCCACAGACGTTACCGGATTTCAGCCATCTGCCTCTCATGTATTCTTGGACTTCTGCAAGGACCCTGCAGAAATCCCTGAATACTGTCTTTTTGGTGGAATAACAAAAAGGGGGAATTGTGGGAGTGACCCCGGCAGGGAAGAAGCAGAATTAGCCTGCTGTCAGTCAGCAGCAGGAGGTGTGTCGTTTAGGAGGAAACAGAGAAGCTGTGTCAGTAGCTGATTGGAGGAGAGTGCACTTGAAACCAATCAAAGTAAGGCACGTATAATAAACAACTACTGGAAGATTATAAAGCATTGTGATAAGAGAGAATGCAGTTCAGAGTTGCAGTGGCAGTGTGCAGTTGCTGCACTTGTATTTCAATAAAGGCTTTGTGTGCACACAAGCTGTTATCGCCTTGTCTGTCCCAACCGATTGCGACAACTGGTGCCCACCACAACTGGTGACCCTAACAGTTGGGGAGAGGACCCCCAACAGGGTCTAATTAGAAAGAGAGAGAGTTCATCCTGTGATTGGTTGGCCTCAGCCAACTGGTGACAAAAGTCTGCTTGCCACGTAGAAGATCTTTACTGTCCCAGTATACACTTGAAGAAAAGTTATTTTTACCCAGGTGGCTGCTTTAGTGGTTCACCCTTTTGTCATTCCCTTCTAAATAAAAAGAGCATGCTGAAAAGAGGAAGAGGTGTTTCCCTTTTTTGTATTATTAAGTGTTATTCAAAGAGCTGTTGATTGACACAGCTTGGGCCAGGGATGGGCATGAAATTGGAGCCAGGGGCTGCATTTTGAACATGAGTTATAGGAGCTGGTAGCCCCTCCCCCTACGCCACCTGAGCATGCTGTATGAAAAGGTGGCAAACCTCCTTCTGCACACAAACAAGGGGGGAACAGACCCCCCTTGCCCCGGAGCCAAAATCCTAAACCAATCCTAAACAGCAATAGGAAGCTGACATGCAGCATTTGGATATCTGTATAATATAAAGTGATGGATTTTCAGCAAAGCGTTGAACTGATTGCATATTACTACTTATTTCAGTTATACAGAAGTAAACAGTTATCTTCGACTTTTCTGTTTTCTTAGCTCATTTCATAGATAGCTACATAGATTTAGAAATATCAACATCTGCACTGTAGCAGTATTTGTAAGGGAATGCCAATGTAAAACTTGCAGAGTATCCTTACTAGTATTTCTCTGATAGCTTTTTATCTCCTTAGATTAGTATTTTTAAAAGCTTAGTTAGATTGTATTTTGGAAAACTATCTTAGATATTAAAGTGGGATTACTAGTTGTCTTAATATTGTTCTAGAACTTTTCAGCTGTAAACACAAAATTCCCTTAAGAGGAAAATGTTGTCTTGCTTAGATTTTATTTCAACAAGGACACTTGCTCCTGGTTTGATGAGGAGTTGCACTAATAAGGTGCACAGCAGAAAAGTCAACAGGAGCTTTGTTAAAGTGAAGTATCTACTTGCTGTTTCAAAGAAATTGTGTTTTCCATGGCTTTGACCTTAACTTGCAGTTTTAGTCCCTCCTCCTAAAGTTTTTTAAGTCAGCCTTGGGACTGAAATTTTGAGAAGCTCTAGTGCACATGCAGTTGATCTTTCTGAAGGGGAAGTTTTGTTTTTTCTCCTCTGACACCAGCCCTGACTCTTCACCGAGTTGATCTGACTCACTGAAATGGCAGGATATTACTCGT
>NW_010398221.1:2302-3112 GCF_000710305.1 Buceros rhinoceros silvestris | reverse complement strand
AGCCCTGTCCTTTCTCAAGCCTTAAGTAACATGCTTCCTGGGAGCTCAGTTCTTGTTCTGGTGATGTTGTCTTCAGCCCTCTCCCTCTCCCTCTCCCTCTCCCTCTCCCTCTCCTCTGCTCTCTTCTGGCTGATCACTGGGGTTGGGAGCCGTGGTGGGATGGAGAGCCCTGCTTCTTGGGGATGTCCTGCACTTTACCGTGGCTTTACCATGGCCAGAGAGTCTCAGGCCCCTCTGCCCATGGGGCAGAAGCTCTGAGGGCTGCTGGGGCGGGTACCTGGCACATGTTTGAGCCATCTTCAACAGGCTTCTGGCCACTTCCCTGGGATGCTCCTTGGTCATCAGGAGAAGCAGCAGGCTGTGCTGCGCTGGCCCTGTGTGGATGCTCTCCACGTTCTTGTGGATGCACATCATGATCTCTGGCACCTGGAGGGATCATGGGTGAGGATGGTGCTGCCATTGGGGGGCAGCCTTTCCAGCCACAGGCCACTTACTTCAACCAACCAGGAGGCAGGGGCTCTCATGGCCACGTCCAGGATGTTGCTGCCCCTTTGCCTGTCCTGCGCATCACATGCTGTCAAGGCCTCAATGGCCTTGAAGACAACCTCTGCCTTCGGAGAAAGTTGCAGGTCTTCTTCAAACTCCTGTGGCAGGAAGGAAGGGAGGGAAGACACGTCATGCCGAGCCCCTGCATAGTGCTGCTTGGCTGGGCAGCACAAGCAGCTTTGGTGAGAGACACCTGGCAGTGCTGGCAGCAGTGCCCGCAGGAGGGTTGGGATCATGTGCAGCATATGTTGGCCCTGCAGACAA
>NW_010398221.1:0-2146 GCF_000710305.1 Buceros rhinoceros silvestris | reverse complement strand
GTGGTGGCTATTGCTGGCACAGGGCAGTGCCGCCCTCAGGGACACCCTGCTTGGGGACAGCAGGAACCCTCTCCCCAGGGATAGTGAGGCTACACAAACCCCAGCACTCCTGGGTCCCTTTGTTCACACCAGCCTCCTGCCCATGCTGTGGGCAGGAGTCCCAGCAAGGCAGAAGGTCATTACCGTGGCCATGTTGCTGCTGTCAAGTGGAGGAAGGCAGCAGGAGCCCCAAGAATCCCACCCTGGCTGCAGCTCTGAAAGCTCCGGGTTCTCCTCCGGCAGCATCTCGCCTGTACGGAGTGAAAATGCAGGGGAGTTGGTAGGACACGGCATCTTTGCCATGAGCTTCCCAAGGAGTGAAAAGAGCTTAAAACTTGGCACAGCTCTGGAGGGAGGGAGTGCTGGGGCCAGCTCCCAGCCCCGAGCAGCCCTGGCCTTCCAGCACCCCTGTGACCCCTGCCCGTGGAACCCTGCTGCCAGTGTGCCGAGGAAACATTAAGCTGGTCACACCTGTTGGTCCCAACCTTGCCTGGCCCCGGGCGACCTTCTCTCACTCGTCTGCAGCTGCTGAAGCACAGTCATCTTGTAGGGCTCTGGTGAGAGGCTGGAGACCATAGCTGAGCCCACAATTCCCCCTTTTTGTTATTCCACCAAAAAGACAGTATTCAGGGATTTCTGCAGGGCCCTTGCAGAAGCCCAAGAATACATGAGAGGCAGACAGCTGAAATCCGGTAACGTCCCATCCATTAGGCAACTCAT
Organism: Buceros rhinoceros silvestris; assembly: GCF_000710305.1. Taxonomy (NCBI): domain Eukaryota; kingdom Metazoa; phylum Chordata; class Aves; order Bucerotiformes; family Bucerotidae; genus Buceros; species Buceros rhinoceros. Next base: position 1,387 of record NW_010398221.1, on the reverse strand, counting down.
GAAACCAATCCCATTCATCATCAACACTGAGGCTTGAAACACCAGCTTTCAACATTTGAATGCTCTTATGTATACAGGCAGTTGTTGTTACGGGTCTCACTAAACATTACACAACTGTCCATTACAACTGAGCCCAAAGGCTCCACTTCTTGTGGTTCTTGTGTCACTTGAGGCAGTCTCGCATATGTTCCATTCCAGTTGTTAACACATATTTGCGAGCTATTACACAACAGTTCTGTGGTTCCTACAGGTCGTGGTCACTTATCCAGAGGTACAATCGTTTGGCTGGGTAGAGACAGATTCCGAATCAGGATGATCCAAAATGACGCAATATAGGAGATTGCTGTGAATCTTCTGAAGTTTGCAGAAAATTTAACACAAATAGCCTTAGTAAGGCACGCTTCTGGTCTTTTCTCCACCATTCTCCCTTTGCATTTTTCAATCACCTGTTTCAGAGTTAGTTTAGATTACATACACACTGAGAACAGACTAGTGATTGATTTCTAAATCTGCAACGTCCCCAGCGTGGATTGTTTTGGAGGTGAGGCATCGGTATTTAACGGACCCTTGTGGGCATCCTCACAGAGGCAACGTGGTCCTCATCCATCTAACTACCTTGTCTCTGTGCCCAAACAGCACTATATTTAGAGCAGAGGTTAAAGCTGCCCCTCACACAGCATGTGGCCAGCACGCATGTGAGAACAGGTGCAAAACTCCACTTTCACACAATCTGTAATTTCATGGATGCCAAATTTCACTGGGGTCGATGCTGGGTGGTCGTTAGACTTTGTTTGTCATTTTATTTTCATTCCTAAAACAGACACGATGTAGATGTCTCAGCAGACACGATGCAGATGTCTCAGCTTCTCAGAGGCTTTTTCCTTTTTTTTTTTCTTTTTGTGTGTGAACTCCCAGCGCGGGCGGTGGTGGTACACTTTATTATTCAATAGGCAAAGGTTAACGCCTTTTACTGCTTGCTTTGAAATTCCGAGCCATAAATCATGGAGATCATTGTCTGGTCTTAGTGGTGGAAATTTAGGAGCTGTAAATAAATCATGCTGATAAGCGCCGTCTGAGCTCAGCAGTGAAAACGGAGAGACTGTAGATAAATCACGGTTTATATATGCCAATGCTGTGGCAACTAAGAAAAACATCAGTGTTAGAAACCTGAAGACCCAGTTTCGAATCCCGGCAGCGTCCTCTGACTGGAAGGATGCTGGCCCGCAAGATGTTCGTCACTGAGGGCGATGTCATTGATGGGTGGTCATTAGACTTCATTTGTCGTCTCACAGGAATAGCAGTTTTAAGACCCTTGTCTCAGGTTTATCTTCATCCAGGATTTTTAACATATTTGTTAACAATATTTGAGCCATTGTCTTACAATGGT
>NW_010398220.1:53152-71458 GCF_000710305.1 Buceros rhinoceros silvestris | reverse complement strand
TTTAGTCTTTGTTTTAAACCCCTCTTTGCAGTCAATACACTATGACCAGTATCATTCGAACCTGCATTTGGTCACAAATCTACACAATAAATTTTTATTGTTCGTTTAATACTTAAGGGATTTGTCTCAGTGGCACTGCTAGTCAGGGTCCCTGAATAGGTTAGGCCAATATCCTCCGATCCTGTCGGCTGCCAAGAGGGACTTTGGTTTCAGTGACGCTGCCAGTGTGAGCCTGGCAGGCTGGCCAAGTTGTAAAGGGCAGGAGGTGACCCCCCTTCTCCCTAACCAGAGTATGGTAGGCAGATTGGGTATTAGGATCTTGTCTTTCTCTGGAAACTGGCAAGTTGATAAAATTGTAAAGAGCTTGAGAAACTCCCCTTTTTAGTCCAGGAATTTTAATAACCAGCTCTATCGATCATCCTGGCCTCTTTTCATGACAGTAGGTCATAACGATTGATGATTTATAGTCACTTCTACATGCCAGAGATAACCCCCTTCCTTTTCAAACTAGTCTTAAAGACAAGGCTATTGAAAAGTAACAGCAGCTCCAATAGCACATTTGTTTCTCACTCCCATATATCTGATGGTTCAACTTTTAACACCAATACCCTCAAGGGAGATGATGGGAAGCTCTTTAGTATTCTGCGGAATTCCAACTTATCACATCTCTTTGTTCAAAGCTGCATAAGAAGGCATTAGGTGGCTTCACAAAAAGGCAAATTCAACTACACAGAAAACACAGTGATGCACTTTCCCTTGAGCAGTGGCCTTTTGCACTGAGCATTAGATTCCCAACTGCTACTGAATGATCAAGAAGGAACGGTATAGAGAGCAGCTTTCGTTTTGTCTGCAGGGGGCCAGGAGATTATCTGCTGTGTCTTCTGTAATCATCAGTGTAATTGTGATCTTGAGATAGATAAAGCCAATGCTGCACTTCATACATGGATTTAACTACATGCAACTTACCTGGAAACTGGAGCATCAGCTACTCTTACGTCTCAAGTGGCATATTTAGGCACAAGAACACATCTCAGCTGGTCTGTAATTTTCCTGAAGCAATTCTTTTGTTCCAGTAGAAACCTCATATACACCTCCTGCATTTTAATGATTAAGGTAATGAGAAGAAGATTGCAAGAAGTTAATGTTAATTTTCTCATTGCCCAGCCATTGTTATTCAAGTGGGTGTTGGATGAGCTAATTTTATACATAAATGCCATCAAGGGTGTGTAGATCCTTATTTAGTTGTTCATATAGGTAAACAAAGTGGTGTAAAATCATTTGTCCACTATCTGCCCTGAAATGATGGCTTTAAAATTTCTAGCTGTATTAAAATGCATGCCTTTCCACACCACAACTTCAGAGAGTGTTGGCAGGCAACCGTACAGTTGTCCTGACCTTCTGTGCACTGCAGAGCACTACAGATGTTGAATTCATGTCTCAAATGCTGAACAAAATGTCTAAATATAACAAGTCTAACTCAGCCACATTCCAATCTCAGCAATGGTTGTAAGACAAACAGTTACAAATGCTCAGCTACGTAAAACCAGCTAAATCCCTTACCACAGTGGGACCATTTTCCTTGTTTGAGGATCAGTGAGTTATAGTCTCACCTGGAGTTGCAGGGACTCAGTTTCTAAATTAAGTTTTCTCTGTGCTGTGGAGCAGTAACTGTAATTTAGTTAAATGTCAAAGATGAGAACATTCCTCTGAAACCCATTCACATGCTGTTTGCATGCTAAATGCAAAGTGTTTAATCTGCTTCCATCAGAGAAGGCTTTGCATATGCTGGAATTATTTATTCAAGTTCCAAATCCCCTAATTAAGAACATGAGAGCCATGACAAAAATTGTAATTTCTAGAATTAATAGAATGTTTGATAGTTGCAGCATCATGCAAATATTAACAAATTAACAAATTAATCATGTAACTATTCAGGAAGGTAGAGAGAAGTACAATTGTCCCAAAACAAATGGTATAACAACAACAAAAAAATACATATAAAGGAGTCAACAGTTGGGTAAGATAATATCACTAATATGCTTTAGTAGGAGTGCATTCCTACCTGAATATCACTGACAATCTAGTGGCTCAATGTTTCTCCTTAGACTATCATCTTTGTTGTGTTTTTTAAGTTAGTCTTCAGAGATCTTGCTTTTATATCACTAAAAGAGACAATTGTGATGTTAAGACTGTTATTACAAGGGGAAAGAAGCAAAGAGAGTGGCTGAAGGCTCTGGAATAGCAGAGAACATGTTCAAAAATACAGAAATATTACATGGGAAAGAGATTAAATTAGTTAATTTATCAAAGGAAGTCAGAAGAGGAACTGATCACTGTCTAGAGTACTAACACAAGGATGGTGTCTGACAGTAGACCCCTCATTCACACGGCCAACAAAAAGATAACAAGAATCAAGAAAGTCTGAACTTAAATCTGAAATTGGATTCATACAGAATTTTTCATTCCCCTGGAAAGGAATTTTTAGAAGGCTTTTTTACATTGAAAAAATATTTAATGGATTTTTAGTCTAGCCAGTTCTTGTTCTTGACCCAGTCAAACCAACCCCCTACCACCACTAGTATTCCTGCATCACAACAGGCATCACAACAGTTATTGCCATGCATTTTTATCTAATTCACCACATGAAGTTAAAGTCCTGCTATTTATTTTCCTATTGGGAACAACCATGTACTTATAAGGCAGCCTAAAACCAAAAAATAAACATATACCTGGGATCATTTCTCCCCAAAACTTCAATTTTCTCCTAAATTTGTATTTCATAGTTTTGGATGTTAAACCAAATTCAAGTCAAACTCACAAAATTTATTTATTTTTTACATGCTTAGACCCAGCATAACATGCAGACTGATCACTTCTGTCTTTTCTCTGTCATTCAAGGTTTGGACCTTCAAAAGTCATGTAATTAATGTAGAAAAAAACAATCCGTGTGATGCACTGAAGTCCACAGCTTGTTGTAGTACTGACAGCCCATAAATTTTATTGTAGAGAGAGAAAAAAACAACTCATCATTATGTTTAAGAGATGTCTTCTAGCAGCTTGGTATTTAACAGGATTTCCTACAGAAAATACTTAGTACATGGCAAATTTTTAATGTTTCAGGTGTTAGTCCTTAAATGATCTAGCTACAGTATCTGTGGTCTACAGATGCAGGAACCACCAGCAGTTTAGGTAGGTCTCAGCTACGTTCAGACACACGGCTAGTTAGGATCTTGCTTGGACTCAGCGGGAAAACCAAAGACCCGGTGAAAGAGATTACATTTCCAAGGCTGAAGCAGCTGCCCAAGATTTGTTACTCAGTTTCTATTTCCTCTTGCAGTCCTGTGCTATAAAGGGATTAGAAAATCTGCACATTTTTTTGCAACAATGGAGACTTTATAGAAAATTACTGCAAAAAGCAGTCATGGGACTTGCTTGGTGTAGCTATGAGCTATGTATATATAGGAAGTAGGAGGAAGCAGAAAATGGGTTGGTAACGTGCTGGTTCATGGGCCTTGAGATTTATGTAAGAAGATTTTAATTTGGCGTGAAAAAGGACTTCTGCATGATTTGTAGTATACATCTAAGATTTACCTAAACCTTGAAAGAATTAGCTTCAATTATTTAACCAAACCACTAATATTAAAATTTCCAAAAAATTCATTTACAGCAATTGTTTTTATTTTCAGATAAAATTTAGGTAGTTGTTTACTTCAAAAAAAAAAAGAAATCAGGAGACAACAAAAGCTGTCCTGAATGTTGTCTTTCTCTGGACTTGAAGGATTCAGCAGCAGGAGGGCAGACTTCTCAGAACTTAGTGTAAGTGCAATGGTAGCCCAAAAATGGGGAAATGCTTTTGGGTTTCAGTTTGAACAAGCAGGTCATCTACTGTGAGGGGAAAAAAAAAAAAAAAAGTCAAGATACTCGTGCCACAGCCAGCCTGTGGACCAGGCATCTCTGTTACCATTCACCATTCTGAGTGCGTTTCCCTCATTCACTGGAAACACTCTGAGTCTCTCTTGTTCTGGTGTACTTTGAAACACTAGAAAACACATCATTTCTGCTTTTAAGAAGCAAAGACAAAGCTTTTCCTTACTGCCAAGATTTCCAGGAGCAACACTGGGTTACTAGACCTGCAAGCTTTCTCACCTAAAGGGGAGGCAACGCATAAATGAATAATGTGTGTACAGTGTTGAGCATACAGAGAAGAGCAGACATGTACGCAAGAGCAAGTATCCTCTCTGTTCTTTTTGCACATCTTCTCACCATAACAGACCTGACAGAAAAGGCATCTGCTAATGTTTACTTCCAACACACTTTCCTATTTGTTCCTCCTAAATGACAACATTTGTGACAGCTAGCTGAACCCATTAAGCTGTTTTAATACCACTCTGCAGTTCACCAACACTCTGAAAGGAACCACTTCCTCATGGGGATATTTAATTCTTCATGAAAAATGCCCCGTGATAACATTACGTAATTTATGGCGCACTGTTCTCCCGTATCTTAGACCTTTAAAATGGAAGGATCAAGAGAAGGTGGAGCTATTTTTACCCTTCAAGCTGTTTACAAGCAGTAAATTATCACCCTTGCAGCACCCCAGTAATAAAGTAATGACTGTTCTTCCCTGTTACTTAGATAAGGAGTAACAGGAGAGTAAGAACATTTTCAGGAGTCCGCAGGTGTATGGGGTTCTCGGTTTAAGGCAACGAAAGCTTCATTTTCAGATACCAACTGAATTGATGCAAAAGACGTGATATAGGAGGGCAAGGTGCAGTGGGAGGGGGTGGGAAGGAACTATTTATGCCAAGATCAAAAAGCAAAAAACACACAAAAATTAAAGCTTTGGAAAGGAATGATCTCTTTTGAAATAATTTTCTGAAGAAAGTTTCAAAACGCAGATGGAGGTAATGCAGGACTGAGCTGCTTCTGGCTGCCAGGCCTCATTACTACAATCGTGTAAAGGGATCAAGTCAAATATCACAGATGAAACAAAAGTAAAAACTGAATTTTCTACAGAAAATAAAAATCATACTATGCTGAACAGAACTGTGCCATATGCCACAGCTAAGGTGTAAGAGGGTTCACCCAGTGGAGGTGACAGAGGAACAGTATCACTCGGTTAAGATATCACAGTTTACCATGGCAGCTTACCCAGGTTGTAAGTTTGACAAGTTGTCTTGTAAAATAATGTCATAGCAGAGTTATTAAGCATTCCCATAGGTATTTGATAAGCTTCATCTTTTTTATATAATTAAAAAAAGAAGAAACTTGCATGTAGGTTGTCTCATGGGTTTACTTTCGTTGAACAGGGTGGGAAGGAGGAGGGAGAGAGGAAGAAATCATATTCTGTAAAAAAAACGCCAACCCACTCATTTCTATTTAAAGCATAACTTCTGTAAAAAGAATCATCTGAGCACCTATTCATATTTAATACACGTTTCACAATTCAAAACCAGATTGATAAAATAGATTCAAATACATAATCATTTTTTACATTGCTATGTGTCTTTGCCATGTAATTAGCTTTGACGTAAATTGTTTTTATCACAAGTCTTCCCACCCGGGTGAGTGAACAGACGCGTGAAGCTCTTGCCTTTCTGACCAACTGTAAATCAGCTTCAGTGGGGGAGTGTCTGGACCTCAACTGTTGTCTCTGAAAGTGATTTTACCCATTTTAACTCCCAAGAGCACAAGAATATCCTCTAAAACCATACTGCAATTAAATCTAAAAATAGCCATTCCAGCCATAAATGACAATATTCTACTTGCTGGAAAAACCTTGTAATAAAATCCTAACAAGCCGGATACAGCAGATTTCCTTGTGGGAGCTTCACCTCATCACGACAAAATACACAGTCACAACAATACACAACACATTTGAAGTCTTACCAAATATAAACTCAGCTATCACAAATAGATACAAAGTACAGTACAAAAATAACGGGGACTATTTTGCAGAGAAAGGAAGACTGACAACACAGGGTGTTTTTATTCCCCTTTACACATCCAAAATATTAAGCAGAATGAGTAACAGATGCTTCAAATTATACCCCCATTACAGAGCATGTTAAGAAAACTGTGTACCTCAGGGAAAAGAGAGAGTGGGAGACAGACGGACAGACAGACAGCCATTTCCATGACTCGTGACATTTAGATACAGCTCACCGAATCTGAACTGGAGAATAATACAAAATTTAGAATAAAACATAGATGTCTTGACAACAGCAATAAGGAGAAGAGTAAAGAAGAGTGTAGAAGAAAGGACGTCAGGGACGTTACTGATACCTGGTCAGAAGAACACTCTAATTGCCTTTTGTTGACAGGCTGGGGCGCAGGGAGGGGAGGGAGAGGAAGGGCACGGAGCTTAAATCAACATGCAGTGAATGTTCTAATGAAGCTAAAACTTTTAAATGAACACCACAGATCTAGCATTCAAGATGCTGAAGGAGGTGGATTTTTTTCACTACAAAACGGTTTTATTCTGCATCAAGCATTTTACTTTAAGTATCCATGAAAGAATGATTTACACGTAACTTCATAGTCCCATAAAACAAAAATTTAACACATATGCTGCTTAGAAAGATAACATCACTAATAATGCCCTCATTGAGACTGATGAAGATGAGTTTACAATGGATATGACCTGAAGCTAAAATACAGGATTAAAAATAAAATATAGAACAAGATTTATTTTTAATTAATTCACACAACACTCCCATTCAACTGATGTACGTGGGAGAGCTGCATTAAGCCTACAATGTTCTTAGCCAGAAAAGAATCAGACCTTAAGTGTGCCTCTTAAGTAGGTAGGTAGGACAGTATATTACTGAAAGTTGAGACGACCTACTCTATTTTAGTCACACACCCACGAAACCCCTCCCTTAAACAAAAATAAAACACACATACACATTCTGCATGTACACATACACATTCTGTTCATTCCTTTAAAACAAAGAAAACAGTCATGGATAGCAATGCATCAGAAAAACTGCATCCTCATACTCACTTAGAACAGCCTCAGACCTACTATTCAAAACAATTTATGAAAGTTCAGTGTAAACGTGCACACGAGTTTCTAGACTTAGTCTCTCATATGGAAATGGAGTATGAGCAAAATGCAAGATTAAGCCTCAGAATCTTTGCCTATGTAAAAAAAAAAGTTTAAAATTACTTAAAACTTCACCTTCTAAACCAACTGTAATTGAACCTGAAAAATCACATCATAAAAAATTATAGCATAGCTGCTTTTCATTTAGAATATGGAAGAATGGGAAATTCCTTGTTCTAGAAGTGGCCGGGTGAAGACTCAGCCATGTCTTTTTATTTTGGGGAACCTCTCTTCTATGAGCTCTTGCAGTTTCCCTTCAATCTACATAAACTTTTATCATTTGCAATGGCTGGATAATGCATTGACAACTGTTTTTCCAGTTTCACCAGAGCAACCAGGCTTTCCAGTTCTGAGGTGATCTATCCCAAATCCTCAGTGGAGCTGCTGCTTCTCTGGGCCAGATGGATACATGTGACTCATAGTGATCAGATCAGAGACACGGGATCTATAGGTCACAGGATCCACCCTGCTTCCTTGAATCCATCTTGACAGAATAGACAAAGTCTTACTAAATTGCAGAAGAACTGGCCCATCAATTAAAATGGTAACTGTAGTACAGGTCTGAGGAAGTGATCCACAGGAATGATGTCTAAGACGTGGGGATGGGCAGATGTCTCCTGAGATTGCTAAGACTGAGAAGCAACTGGGAAAACATACTGGAAGCAGCTATAGCCACAGGCTATACTGAGTCGTTTCTGATTAGTGAAAACTCCCCAGTCAAACGCACCTAAATGAGATGTCATAACCATGTTACCTGTTTGAAGTAGAAAGGAAAGATGATCCTAAAACATTTATGGAAGGAAGGAAAACAAACCCTCTTACCTCACATCACTTGAATTGCAAGCTAACCACAGGATCGACAGGCCATCTTCAGGTCTTGATGCCTGCACGGCACCATCCCCTAATTGCTTATCAGATAAACAGGGTATTTTCCCTTTGTTTATCTTCAGTAACTATACTTTAAACCTTACAACTAACCAATCTCAGCAAAAGGCAACAGGGAAGAAAAATAAGTTATGGCGATACTTCTTGTCCTTTGAAATCCCATTTTTATTATAACAACTCAGGCACAGAGGCAAATCCTAACATCTCTGCATCTGAGTCTGGATGCATCTTACCAAACAAAAAGGGTGCAAAGAGCCATGCTTTGGTAAGATTACAGATCAAAACTGAAAACATTTGCAGAGGGAGAGGCAGAGGCAAATACATGAGGAATTGTGGGAGCCAGAGCAGAAACTGGCCCCAAGCCACAGTCAAGATTTTTCTCACTTTAAAGCAGAGGAAACAAGTGGGATGATAGAAGCACGATCTGTTGCTGGCAGCAGCATCTGTGCCGACTACTGTGGGTTACACTGGTCTGCCTGGCTACCACGTCTGAGTGCTTGAATCAGAAGCTCTCTCTCAGGATTTAATCATTTCCAGTAATGAATTCTGTTTTCTAATTTTCAAACAGTGTGATACTAGAGCTTGGGCCAACAAACCATCACAGTCACAGCATGGCCTTTGCTGCTGGCACTGCAACAGAAAGAGACGGTAGTGACACAAATGACATTGTGAGCAGCACTAGCAGTACAGATTTACTTTGTAGAATTGGTCAGCTAATATCTACTGTTCTGGAGTGTCAGAGAGCCTGAGACCCACGGTGTACATGGAAAGAAATCACCTACAGATGCAGCACTTGACCTTTCACCAGAGTGAAAGTTTGTTAGTGGGCAGTAGCAACTAGATGGTAACAAATCATTTATAGTCTCTGGAGTAAAATCATGTTTCTCAAGATTTTTTAATGCAAAAACCTTCTACAACCTGTGGGAGAGGAAAAAGTCATCCAGAGAGTCTTTGTGTATCATAATCACAAATGTCTTCACGTTATAAAAGGATAGATATTGTACAAACCGCTGAAAGTGTATTAGTTTCATTCTATTTTCTATGATTTTGTGTGTACAAAATATTTTCCTTCCGTAGGTTTTTTCCATTAGTCTTGTAGATAACTATTATGGGAAATTGGCTGAGAAACTCAGGAGATGGGTCCAGACGGATTTGAAGACTGCATGGTTGATCCTTCTAGTCCTACGACACACAAATAGAATGCTTCTTAACAACCCACGCAGTAATTTTGATTGCAAATTTGGAAGAATACTGGCCAGATTTTTCACTCAGTTTTGAATGTCAAACCTTTTAGAGGCTTTCCCCACCACCCCACCACCCCCCCACACCACCCCCTGATTTTTTTTAGGGGGTTATAAATTGAGATTTTTACATTGAAAAATACCTCCCATAAATACAAACATAAGAAGACGAAAAAAAAAAAAAAAAACCTGGTCAGAAACATCCGCTGCTCTTGTCAGTTCCTTCAACCTCAGGAATTCGGTTTACAGTTTTAAAAAAACCCAGATGTCTTATGGGTTCTAGTGTTTAATGTTGATAGATTTGCTGGTTGGCTAGAGGTTACCTTCTAGCAGATGTCGTTTCCGATGCTTCATAATGCTGGATTCTTAGCCTTCGGTAGCAAGGCAACACTTACTAGAAAAATCATAACCTTTTCATCAGTCACAGTAGCACTCTAGGGCCAGTATCCAGCAAATGATGGTTATGAAAAATATACTTAGGTCTGTCAGTCCACAGACCGGGAGAGATGAGCTCCAAGTCACCCACCCACAGGCAAAACTTCACCCCTCCTGAAGACATTTCAGCCTCAAGATAGCAAAATGCCAAGTTAGCAATGGACCGAAATTGAAACTTTGTGTTTCCCAGAGAACGGTTCCCATTTTTACAAGCAAATTACATAAATTTACCCTCAAGTTTTGCTACTCAGTAATTCAAATTGAAAAACAGTATCTAGGAGAAAAGGTAGACAATTTGGATCAGGAGTAAATGTTTTCTTCCTCTAAAAACCATCGTTTTCAGGTTTGATTTTTAGTTGCAGCCCTATTTGTGTCACACTGGAGATCATTTTGTAATGAGAAAATGACTGTTAGTATGGCAAAGCCCCGAGCCACATTTTGTGATCAAAGGGGAGAAGTTTCCGTGCATATATATTCAGAAGTGGTACCTGATGCTGCTGTTGGACTCTGTTGTAGATTAATGTGCTACTTCAGCTAAACCCATTCCCTACCAGCCATCAGTAACTATTGAGTTTCAAGACAAAAACTTTTGTCTCATAAATTTAAAAGCAGACATTTGGCTTTGTCAGCCAAAATCAACAAGAACACTCAGTAGTGAACAGATCCTACCTAAATGCCAGACCTCTGGTATTAAAAGTTACCATTTAACATCAACTGCTATTTCCGCAGGGTCTGATGAACTGACACCACCACCCAGTATTTACAGAAGGCCAGAGATATGCAAAGTCTGGAATGGAAGTGGGGGCCCCTTTCCTTGCCCTACAAAACAGGTTTGTTTCGCGTTTTTACATATCCGTTCCTTTTTCCTTTGGAACACTGTAAGACATGACCATACTGTGATGCAGTAGGTGGAGAGAAGGTAATGAATTTGAGATATAACCTGGCATGGCAGGGAAGAACCGATTTCCTCTAGCTCCAACAATCACTGGCCACGTTTTTTTTTTGGGCCAGGTGATTAATTCACAGTCTGAAAGCTGGTTTTGCTCAAGAACGCACTCCTAATTTTTTCTTCCCTTGTAAGTCTTTTTGAAGGCAAATCAAATGAGTCATAAGCTCAGATCAAGGTAGGTATACATTTACCACAGTGTGAAGAGAAGATCACAAGAGAAGACAACGACAAAGTGCAATTCTTGCTGATAATATAAACAGAAAGAAAGTACTTTGTGACAAATCAGTTGTTTTGACAATAACCACCACCAAAAGAAGCCAGCTGTGTGCTTCATTCACTTATTGCAAAATACAGCCTAGCCATTCCATACAGATCTGATCAAGCAAGGTGATAGATTAGATTGCCTTTGGCTACATACTTAGCTATGAAGTTGGTGGCTGTCTCTACTACATGCATGACTGTAATAAACACATGAGAATTAAAATAGCTGTCTTACATATATTCATATCTATTGTCTGGTTTCGAAACCCTGGAGGAAAAGTGTGAGTTGTCATACCCTTTTTTCTCCCTCAAGTCAAATGTCTTTGAATCAGTAGTGAATACCAGAATTAACAGCTCTGGATTAGCCCAAAGATATGAATAAACTCAACAGTAACATCACAAGCCACTGCTTACAAAAAAGATAAAGAAGTGCCTTAAAAGCACAAAGTGATTCTGAGGGATTTTACTTCAGAGGAGCTCCTATAGACTCCACAGAAAGAAAAAAGCAAGAAATCCAAAGAGATGACTACGTAACTTACCAGAGCAATATGGCTTCCCATCATTGACATATTCCTTACAGCCAAGAACATAAAAGGATTTTCACTTTAATTATTGTATTTCAAGGGACTTTACCTGACAAGTAAGATTGCTTAAAAGGAGCTTCTGAGTTCCTCGAGTTAGTTTTTCACTAATGCATAATTAGGCTAATTGTTTCACAGCAAGCTTTACCATTTTTTTCTTTTCTTTTTTTTTCTATTCTAAGATCAGTAAGGTTTTTAGTCTCTTGCAGCTAGCAACGTGTAAACCATATCATATAGCCGTAACCGTATCATATAACTATAACACAAAACCCGAAGTCACTGATAATATACAAGTTTGCCTTGCTTTGTCTTAAATGCTATCCTGTAGTTGGTCCACTTTGACACAAAGCTGGGATACTCGTAAGCACACAGCCACTTACCGCTCATGTACGAAGTTGTGTAATGAGGAGCGCAGAAGCTGAAGCATATTTTGGAGGAGATGACAGTCATGTCACCATACAAGCAGCAACAAATTATGTCATCCATATGGGTCAACAGACAAGTGCTAGCAATGTTATTTGTTTCTGGGCAGTTAATCCTGAGACATTTTATTACACAGTGACTATCAAATTCATCAGTATGTTACCATAAAAGTATGTTACAGGTTACAACAGATTTAAGAATCTACTTGCTTTCTGTCATCATAGATATAACCATTTATAGAAAAATAAATTTATATCAAATCTATCAAACAGGGCATTTATAGTAAAAGAAATTCATGACTGGTGATAAGAAAATGTATTTATTCTCTGTAAGGTAATATATACTTTGATAATTGTAGAAATAATACTAGAAGGCTAAAAAATTTGGGACTTTCGTGATACTTAATTTGCATGGTTTACTAAAGCTATTGAAGCGAAGCCAGCAGTACTTTTTTTACTTCTGAAAATAAAAAGTTTTTTTTTCTCATTTAGATAAATTAATAACTTCTTAAAGAATTTGGTTATGCAATAGTATGCTGCAATTTGTGACTGTGCAAACACTACACAGAAGTGGTAAGGGACAATGTTATTATGAGGGGAAAAAAAAAATCCCTGAACTCCCCTTTAGATGACTATCACTATGACTCCTTGGCATCCTAATTCAGAGCTATCGAGGGGTTGCTTCACAAAGCACAGTTAATCTGTTTTGAAATACATCATTCCATATTTACTAGACTCAGGTCCAACTACGAAAGTACTTCAGAGTGTAATTAAAGTGACGTGATTAAAGCAAGCATTTTCACAAGCAGCAGAAGAAACGAAAACTGGATTCTTAGAGGCTCGCATATGTTGGCTAGATACTTCGGGGTCTAATATACAGAGCAAGAATGAACTGGTGCTTTCTTAAATGGGTTGCTCTCTTTCCTGATATTCTAGGGTATAACAGAATGTGAACCCATGACTAACAAAGTCTTCCTCCTCTACCAAAACACCTATATTCATCTATTTGTAGGATAGATTTGAAACTCTTGTCAAGTTTGGCTGGAATTGTTTGACATGTAAAAAAAGTAAAAGCGGGGTGATTGTTCATTGTGGTAGAAGGTCACCAACAGGACTCCTGCTTCCTGCAGGAGTTTGGGTATATCACTCATTTGAGCCCAAATTCACCATGGAAACTAACTAGCCATTCGCTGCCAATTAACTTCCCACGATTCCCTAGTCCACAGAACATTAGTTGTGTAATGACATCAGACACACTGAAGAAATATTCGATTATTACAGCAACCAATCTATTGGTTCAGCACGTCACAGGCGATATATATTCATTTGGTGGCAGCCAGACCTGTCAGCTGCTGTGTGACTTAAGCAGTATCACAGGATCTGGCCTTCTGTTGAAGCCAGATTCCTCCAACACTTGAGCCTCATAAAGTTCAATTACGTGAGCTTTATGCAGGTAACTTTCAGATGTGGACGTCCATCAAGGAGCTGATATAGATTATTTCTTTTATTTACCCCCACATTGAAAAAGTTCCCTTTTCTTAGGGACTACCACAAAAGTTAAGTTCTGATTCCTTGGTCTAAAGAGGCAGATAAGACATATTCTTGATCTTCAAAAACCTCTGGAAGTTTGCTGTAGATTTCTATAAATATTTTAGTAAAGAACAGATACTTCTTGCCTTTTTCATTTTTAACCTAAGGAAATGCTCAGATAGAACACCTTGTGAAAGCCTATTTTGTGTATATGTAGTTGATTTTGCACAGTGTTAAAAAAAAAGTTAATTTCATTTAACACTACTTCTTAAGATTGCATTCTTGCATGTTTATGTACAACAGATATAAGAAGGTTCAGTCACCTCATCAAAAGCACATTTACCATTAAAATAAAGGACAAATCATACACTTTCATCAGTTAGTGATGTAAGTTAGTCTTACTGTTGTTTCAGTCAAAACACTGTAGCCTTGTCAAAAATCAGAGATTATTTCGTAGCTGCTTCTTGGTGTTTCCAAAATGATCCAAAGATCTGCAGGCATATACCAGCTTCGCAAAAATGAATCATCCCTGCAGAAACAATGCACTCGGGTAGAGGAATCAAGAATCTGAACAGGATTTGTCATGAAAATAAACCTGGGAATTTCACGAGATGACATCTTAGAACAACTGGGAAAGCAGAATTAGATGTGGACTGCACAGGGTCGCACAATTTTCTGTTTAAAGGCTAGAGTAAGCAGAAGTATGATTTCATTACAAAGGGATGAGCACGGTGTAACTATTAATATAGTTGAACAGTAAAATCTCACCCGTGAAGCCTTCACCCCAGACTTTGAGGTCTGGAGACAGCGGGTAACATTCTTTGGTGTTGTTCTAATTCACCTGCAGAGTAACCCCGTATTCATGAGATCACTCTCATGAAGCACCGCTATGGAAGGAAACCCAGCTAAGAGCAGTTTAAGGTTTTCTTTGCAATCCTTCACCAACATGGCACATTTCACACTGCCCGATGAACCATCTCCACAGGCCCTGATTTATTGACATGAGTTCATATTTGAAAACTTATCTTTGAATTCAAAGCCAGCAAATTTTAGTATTTTCAGTGTAGTCTCTGCAAGGAAGAGAGAAGGACATGCCTTGTACACAGGCTTCCCTAGCAAAAAATACAGGGATTATTGTTATTAAAGTGTGACCTCATGCTGAGGTGCCCAAATCATCCAATTCCACGTTTGCTACAGTTCTGTAAGGAGGAGAAATCACTTTTATCAGTTTTATCGATTTCTGAGCTCACGATGTCTGTGTACAATTCTGCCACAGTTTGGCATTCAGCTGTGTTATTATGTTGCTATTTTAGGTATTTATTGGTACCAGTGGACTGTCACTGTTTTGTGGGGACAGCGGCTGTAGAACGACTGTGGCTCTGTCAGTCAAGGGATACTCACAGCTTACCAAGCTGGCTATGGACACCCTCCTGTTTCCCATTTTGCTATTCCTTTCCTACCGAATTTTACTGCTATTTTACCTGTAGTAACAGGAGCAAAACAAGCCCAGATAGCTGACCAGGAAGCTCTTTTTCTTGGCAACATTTTCCTAATTCATATTCTGTAACATATTACCTAATTCAGGCTCAAAGGAAGCTTTTCTGGTCATAGCCTCCATATGGTTTGAGGCAAGGACAATCTAAAGAAAACCTGCATATTTTAGTTGAAAATAGATGGGTTCCTATCTTTCCCCAATAAAATAAGAATACTCCTCGTTATTCTAAAATCCTTATGGAATATCTTCCTTCTTTCTTTCTGATTTTTTTTTCTTAGAGGAAATATACAATGGATTCAAAAATAGTTTTAAAAATCTATTTTAGCATTTCACCCAAATTAAGGTCAGCAAAACTTCAAGAGTGGATATCTCCCCACCAACAGATAAAAACAATCAGGAAAATGCTAAATTTATGTGCTCTTTTCAAAGGTTTCAATAAGTAAGAGCTACAGAGAGTCTCATGGATACTTATCTTACAATATTTTACTATATAAACCAAATTCCCACAAAAAAAATTTTATGCACACTTATGAAAAATGAAAGTCACTTAGCAGTCTCATTTTTACATTGAAAACCCCCTGTCACTGGACATGTCTGGCACGCAGCAATTTAATCTGTTTGCTAACACATGTCCCATATGGTCAGAGATTTTAAACTAGAATCTGTATTCAATAAAAGCCACTATGGAGGATAGAGCACGAAGGACTGAGATCATAGAGATGTGTGTTTGCTGAGCAGCTAAGCTGGTGGCTAACACTGTGATGAAGCATCTCTCAGATATTCAATTGCCAGACACAGCGGCCAAAACCTCAACGTGATCAAAGGAACTGTGATTTACTATTGACTCCAACAACAGAACCTGGCTTCTCTCAAAGACTTGTGGCATCTTCCTGACTGGGCACCGATTTGAAGTCCAGGGCAGGAGGAATACATGGCAGCACAAACCACAAAGATGTGTGATATGTATTGAGGATTATTATTTCAATTGTCTGCTAGTATTGTAAGCCCAACTGCCATATTTTAACTGCTTCAAACATCAGTTCTACATCTGTAAGGTTACTTTAAAAAGGCGAACAAATTAGTTTCTCCTTTCAATTCCATGTAGTCCTCAAAGAAACAGAATTTCTGTCCTACTTTGAAAAGATTCTCCATCTTTTGAATAGATAAAAATAACCCAGAAGTGACGGTGAAGGAACACAGTAAGACGCACAGGAAAAGAAAAAGCCTGCCAATTATAATCTTCATTGTTCCTCATTTACTTTGATATACTTGGTTGTTTTTAATTCAGCTGACTGATTCTAAACAATAAAACTGAGACACAAAAGTTGTGTCCTGCTGGTAGCTATTTTAGCTACCTTCAGAAATCTGACTAGTCAAGAAAAATGGCTTTCCTGCAGAGTGACTACTGGGAGACTTACTACATGCCAGACCACTGACGCCTTGAGTGGTTCTGTATCATGGAGATATCATAAACTGAGAACTTAACAGGCAGGTCAGATTCTTTTCTGGGACAATTTGCTGGATGTTATATGATATTTTGCCCAACCATGAGACTAAGGAAAGCCACTACTCCCATTTCTAGCTGTACAGTTACGTAGGGCAGGAACACCCTTGCACACTTCTCTTATTAACCCGGATGTTGTGGATCGATTCTACAGATCTCCGACCCTTAATGCAATAACGTCATCAGCAGTGAAGATACACGCAAGATCTGTGCATTTAGTAACACAACTGAATCACTGTCTTAGGAACAACAAGACTAGAAATATTCAGGACTGTAAACCTTCCAAACGGGGAAAAAATGTCTAAAACATCAACCTGGAAAAGACTTGACAACACGACTGAAATAGCTATTATGTAATAAAGTAAGTGGATTTTTATTCATCCTACCACTCACTTGTCAATAACAACCCCATTAATAGCCCTATGTCTCTGCTGTGCACAGTAGCTTGTATTTCAAGAAAAGACAAAAACACATGTAAACTTTGTACAACTCTTGTGCAACTCTGAAAAACATGGAGAAATAACTTTGAAACAGTAGAGACAGTAACGAAAACCAAGATTTGCCAAATCTGCAAAAATAGTTTTAAAATGGAAGGTTTTACATGGAAATTGAGGTCATATATGTAGCAACTCAAACTTAACAAAAGTGACAAAGAAGCTGGTCCTTTGATCAAAAACATTTTTTTCCTTTGATTCAGACTTTGCATTCTTTCAATGTGAATGGCATTACATTATGCTTCAAAGGCATTTGTACTCAGCCTTGGTATTGTATAAAAATAAAAATAAAACCACAACAAAATTCTGTGTTGACTTATGATTAATTAGATTATTATAGCAAAAGGAACTAAAAACTAAGCCACCAATGTTGATTTTGACTGAAAAGAAATAATATTAGGGAGATACCTTTGGAAAAGTTGGTCACTGTCATCAGTACTGGAGGCAAAGATTTCCTCCCTCATATATCACATTTTAACTCATAAGACCCAGCAAGTGTAACATAACATTACAGTATCACAGAATCATTGAGTAGTTTGGGTTGGAAGGGACATTTAGAGGTCATCTAGTCCAACCCTCTTGCCATGAGCAGGGAAAAGGATTAATTTATTACATTAATTTTAGGATTTGAATCAAACAATGCTAGGCTTCCATGGAACCACCTTAACATTCCAGACACCTCAACAGACACCAGGATGGTTTTGACCATTTGGTGGACAGATAGATTAAACAAAACCAAAACATAACTCAGTCTGGGTTCTAAAGGCACCAAAAAAGGTTTCTGTGAATTGACAGCACTTTATACACAAATACTTCCTATTTTGATTCTTCAAAATACAGGAGAATGAGTATTCTTAGGCAGATCTCTCTTCATAGATGAGAATTAAGTAGCTGTGAATGCAGATGACAAGTTTAAAGAACAAAATATTTCCTTCAATTATTAGTTCACATTTTTTAAATAAAGAATTATTTCTTCCCTTTGGCATTCACTGTTCTTAAATAACTGTGACTAGACGGATGGGCACTGAAAAACTGCACTGTGATTCAATATAGAAAGATATTTATAATGATATGTTTATCTTTACAGAAAGCAGTAACATCCAGTCCATGAAAGCTCTTAATCTCTGCAATATTATAGAATAGCAATAAACTACTTCTGAATAAACCGCAGAGCTATTTCAATTTTTTTTTTCTTCAACTTCATAAAAAGCTCAATCATACAAAAAGAAATACAAGCCATTTGGCAACTCCATGAAAATGTTCTGAACAAATCTACTCCACATTCTGAAGCATTTAGCACTTAGTACTAGAATTTCTTATTCAAAGCGTAAATTGTGTTCACCATTCCATTTTCTTGATCAAATAACTACACTCATCTCCTTCATATTGATGGCTCTTTCC
>NW_010398220.1:47995-53076 GCF_000710305.1 Buceros rhinoceros silvestris | reverse complement strand
TTCCCTTATAAATAGTTACATTGACATACTTTGTTATATAACAGGTGAAGTAGTTGGCATATCTATGTATTTTATAAAATGCACTTTTTGTTTTCTAACTTTCAAAATATACTTTAAATTAGGCAATGATTAAAGAGCTTAATTAACTTCAAACTCTAGTGAAGTCAATAGAAAAACTCCCCCCAGTTTGAACAGGTGTTGACTTGCATCCACAGCATAAACTCAGAATTCCTGCGCAGAAACATATATTCTAAAAGGCCAAAGTTCTATTCTTACACAGCTACAGACAAGTTCTCCACACAGGTACTCTCCTATTAAAGGCAACTCTTAGACAAAGACCTACTATGACAAGTGTCACTGTGAAGAAGATATTTACTATGGCCTCAGGATTTACCTTCAATATCTGACAATTGATTTATAGAATTGGAAATACTGTAGCCTACCATAGCAACTGTTCCATGCAATGGTCTCTAAGACAAACACTAAAATATAAGCTGGCAGCTGGCATTCAAATATGGACTTGGAAGATAGGTCATTTGACAGTTTCAGATATCCCTCGCTATCACGGGGGGCAGTGAGGTCACTCACTGCTTAAATCATATCTGTCTTACAAAAATCTCACAAAAACAAGTTTTTCATTTGATTCTGATAGTGAACATTGTATCTTGCTTTTAAAACACATCTAAAATTCAGGTGACAATACGCTTCCAGCACTGATAAATTAAACGATTATAGGTTTTATCTATTCAATTTTATATAGAATATCAAGTTTAGTCATCTCTTTAATCCTTCCTTAGCAAGCATGGAATTTCAATGATACAAATTCTTATTAATGAAAAAGATAAGATTATTTAGATGCTTACCAAAACAACATATGAGAGAGAGGAGGTGTTTAATTCATAGCCCACAGCAACCAGGGGAAAGAAATCCACTAATTCAGGAACAGATACATAGTCTATTTTGGTCAAACTGAATAAAACAATGATGTCAGATCCCACAAGTCCACATTCCCACCATAGTTTTTAAAGCCCTTTAGAATATATAAAAAGAAAATTAAAAAACCACATCTCCCATTAGAGATAGAGGGAATAATGGGAAAAGATTCCCTTTAACTTGCACTTTAATCATGTAGAACCTGGGGGAGAATAAGACCCTTTAACAAGTGACCTGAATATATTCCTGATAGAGCTGGGCATTGCTCCCCACCCAGCTGAGGGAGAATAGAAGGCGTACTCCAAAGACATCCTCTTCTGAAGCATAGTGGAAAGAGACACTTGTTTCTATTGGTACTGAGGAGCCCCTGTCCTTTTGCAACATTCAGAACATAAAGTTTAAAAACTGACCAGATACCCAGAGTACCTATGGAACAACTCAAGGCTGACACTTTTCCTTCTGCAAAATTGCTAATCCTGTTTCTTCATATTTCCCGTGGCTCCAGCCATGGGAAGCTCCAGTAGTATCCCGCTGAATCTCATAAGTGATTTCCATACAGGTTTACCCCAGTTTGCTACAGACACCAACTGCCAACTGCCTTTAGAGAGAAATGAGATAAGCTGGGAGCAGGAAAGCCTCAGCCTCTAAGCCTATGAGAGCTTAGATACATCTCCAGGGAATTGCTCATATTCAGGTGTTTGTGGAGTGACAGGGGAGAGAGAGAAGAGGAAGGGGAATACAGTGTTTTCCCTCCAGCATAACTATTTCTTCCATAATGAGAATACAAATCCTAATGCCCAGATCCTTCATCATGCCTGGGGAAGGAAAAGGAGAGGAAAGAATATTTGCAGGAAATACATGAGATCTTTTGCAGTCAAGTCTGAGTATTTATGTTACACACAGCGCTGACAGCCAAGTACATTTCAAATTTGAGAAAGTGAATCATCACAAACATTTATGGTTAAATCCATATATTTCAAGTTGATGGCTGGCAATGGATTTCTCTGCTAGTGCTAGATCAGGTCTTATGGCACTGTGGCACTCAGGCAGAGAATTGGAATATTAATCAAAATATTTTGCACTCTGCTTCTCATTAAATTCTCTGAAGGCTTTTGAACAGCTGTATTGGATTTACAATTCCAAGAGAGCTGCAGAAGATCCTTCAAAGACTTACAAATCAGAGTGCCTGTGTGTCACTGGGAGGTAGAAGGAAGTGAAAATGTTGAGAACGTGATCTGAAATTTTCCTATATAGAGCATATCAAATTTATTATGTTCTAGTTACTAAGAATCAAGAAAGGTTTCTGCAAGGAATATATATTTCCTTTATATCAAGTCAGGCTTTCCAAAAACTGATAATAGTGTAAGCGTAAGTGGCAGCCTTAACAGTTTTTTATTCTCCTTATTGGTTCTCCTTTTCCCCTGCATGGATATATACCCATGGATATATACCCATGGGATAAATTGTTTAAAATATTGTACTAAGTCTGAAAAAGGTATATTTTATCTTTAATAATATTTGGCATAAAAAAGTTCCATCACTTCTCCAGCCTTTTTTAATGCAACAAGACGTACATGTCATTTAAAGATGAAAGGATAAGAAGACACTAGAGGTAATCAAAATAGTGAGCAAGACAAAGACAGACAGATGTGTATTATTTACCCTCCAAAAAACTCAAATAATGGTGATCAAGACACCAAGTTCTCAATATAGACATTAATAAGCACTAGATTAAATATTTCTAAATACTTTGAGATGAGAGTTGTGCAGATTAAAGACAGCATATCAAGGTACCGCTTCCAACAGTTTAAATAACCATTTCTGTTTAACACTTGGTTATAGAGTAAATACATCTGTTCATGCGGTATGTGCATGTCTCATCAAGTTCAGAGAATACTTAATTATGATGATTTAAGACATCTATTTTTACCTTTAAAAATACACAATTTATACAGCAAGATAATTACTTTTATCCTTTGGGGTTTATTTCACAATATAAACTTTATAATTTTTTTCTGTCTACATCTCTAACTTCATTAATGCCTAAATGAAATAAAGCGCTCTTCAGCAGCAGCTTTGAAAGCACTTAAAATTGTGAAAATATATGGACTATGAAAGTTGTACAAAAATAGAGCAAACCACAGACACTAACTAGCACAAATTGCTTTTAATGCAGCACTACAAAGGTGGTTTCCAGAGTTTAACACAAAAAATAGGAACTTCTCTAAATTCTTTCAAGCACTCCCACAGTTATTAGCATTTTCATAAAACCACCTTGTAAAAGATTCCTCTAGTAAAATTAGACTGCTTTTCTCTGGAGAAGCAAAGTCTATTAGAGATATTGATAAAATGAAAGACTTCGCTTCTGAACTATTATTCAGCAGTGCTAATAGCTTTCCATGTCTGAAGATTGGCTACATTTAGTACCCATGAGCTCTTCAAATTCAGCTCTGTGCTCACAACTCAAGGTAAGGATCTGTCGCGGTTTGAAAAGAACCGAAAGTTTGCAAAAGCGACAAATTGCCATCAGAAGAGATTAATTTCCTCCAAGAACTAAACAAAAGAACTAAAGCATTTGATCCGGGAAATCAACGGAGAGCTTAACAGCTACGGGCAAAATAAATATATAAATAAAAGCAGCAGGCTAAAAATAAGGGGGTGAATGAAAACTATTTTAATTCAAAAACAATGAGGAACACATATCATCACTTAAATTTAAGGTAGGAGAGAAAGAAAAGAGAGAACAGTGGTATTAAACACATAAAAAGTTATTTTTTTATATATATATATATCTTCCTCCCGCCCCATCCACATCCCCAATTACTATCCCACGCATGTGGTCCACACATGCCCCAGAATGGGGCAACACAGTTCTTTTAACCTCATGCATTTCAGTTCCAAGTTGAACTCTTTGGGACAAACTTCCTTGGCAGTATGTAGTCTCTCTCTCTGGGGTGGCTGGAAACTTAAGAGTTACCAGGTTTCCAGGGGACTCTCTCCCCAGCTGCAAAATGTGAGAGTTACCAGATCTCTGGGGGATGTTTTGGGTTCTTTACCACATTGCAGCAGGGCCTCCATTCTCAGCACTCAAACCCTTTTTCTCCCCTCTCACCAGCAGATGCTCTCCATACAGAGTTGGGGACTCCAGCCGCTCCACGTCCCTTCTGTCTGGCAGCTCTTCCTACCACCCCCACCAGTAATCAGTGAAGTGAAAAAGGTTACTTGCTGTGCGGAAGATCTTGTACTGTCCCAGGCTGAGGTGACCGCTTCCAAAAGTTCTCTCTTCTGCTGTAACTGAAAAGTGTACGTGGTGCGAAGCCACATGGTTTGCTGCTTTTTATAGGTGTTGATTCATGTGGTTTGGCTGCAGGGGGCAGGCACAACATTGGAGATGGGCTGCATGTCATAACACCATAACAAAAGCAGCAAAAAACCTTTTGCAACAAAGAACAAGGGAAGGGGATGGGGAGAAGCTCCCTTCTGCTCTGGAGCCAAAATCCTAAATCACAACAGGGTCATTTCATTTAACTCATTAAAGAAATGAAGCATAGGTAGATAGGTATGAGTTATACTATGCACAACACACATAATTATTAGCAAGATGTCAGTATCTGAAGCAAATATGGATAACATACTTAAAACATTTGCAATTTTCCTAAAACAGAGGTTTCCATGCCTAATCCAGAACCAAGCAATATTGCTTCCTGCTTGACGGAAGTCAGACCACTAGTTTTTCCTCTCATCCATTTGAAATTATAAGCATCAAAAGGCTACAAGCCTCTTTTCCTGCTGTGTGGACCCAAGCACATTAGGCACACATCTAAAACATGAATAAAATCACTATGAGAACACATCTACTCGAATTTCCTTGTCAAAAGCCGTTAGTCTCCTCCAGGGTACCATCTCCGCAAGCTGTCACTGAACCAGCTCTGTCTTCACTTTAAGCAAACAAATGGAGTTTCCTTCTGTCAGACCTTCCCACCTTTCTCATATGGAACCAGATCAAACACAGCCCTTATAAAGGCCGTCGTCTGCCATCTCCTTTATTACAGGACAGACTTCAGGGATCCTTATTAGTTCTGGGTTTGTTGGCTAAGCCTGCCTTGCTGCACACACAGCTCACCAAAGGAGAGCTGTTCTACAGCAGG
>NW_010398220.1:44714-47907 GCF_000710305.1 Buceros rhinoceros silvestris | reverse complement strand
GGAATATTTCCTGTTCTTCAGACTAGAAGGCCATTTTATGTTCCTGTATAGGCAAGACACAGTAGTTCCCCTTTGTTTGCTGTCTCTCATATCCACAGAAATGAGGCAATACTGCCATCAACTACTTCATGGTACTATGTATTAACTCAGTTACAATTCTGCTAGTGTGCTGTCTTTCAGACCACGTTTCACTGCAGCTTATATATATCATAAACATGATAAAATAGATATGAAAAAGGCTTGTATTTCCTTTTTTGCTTGGTTAGTCAAAGTTCTCCAGCACTGGGGTTTGCAAAGGTGCATGTAGCTCCTTTAACCACAAATTTCAGTACAAAACTTCAAATCACAGTTCAGAGCATAAATTATCCTCCAGCTACAAAGATTTTATGCAGAATCTGATTGCCAGCTAAGTTCTGGTCATCAAACTTCTTGCAACTTCTCCAACTTGCCTAATGTAAGTCCCCATATATGTGCACATAGCCTGCAGGGACCACTGATGCTACCTAACGCGTCAGTTCCAAACACAACAGTGTCCATGACTTTCCCCTTTCTCTTTCCTGTTTAGGTCCAGGAGGGGAATCTGAGAAGAGGGAAACAAAAATCCTGTTCCCAGATCCTCTGCTGTCTCAGAAAAGTGACCAGAGAAAACTACTTTTACTTCTTGCTTTCACTGCATTGTAATGAAAACCAAAGCTCATTCTAAACAACAAAATTGAAGTTACGTGAAAATGCCTAAAATGCAACACTCAGCTTGTTAATACATCTATTGCATTTAAAAAAAAAATGACCCCCAGTCCATTCATTGCAAACTGTCGAAACCCCTAAAATCCTTTGGACCTACTCTATTTACTGTATATCCTGACAGTGTGGTAATCCCTGGATCTTATATAACTGATGAAACGAATGCAGTTGGTGTAGACTATTTCAAATCTATTTGAAATAATATTTCCATTTCTGAGAGTGCAGGGGGGAAGCATGACTGATAGACCACTCATATGATTTTAGCTAAAAGAGATGCAGCAAAGCTCAGTGGGTAAAGGGAGTAATAACAAAGCAATATCTTCGCCAACAGCCAAATGCTGCTTAGAGAATTCTTTTTCTAAAGAAAAAAACTTTTGGAATAGAAAGAATGTCTCAATTCTTGAGATGAAAGAGCATTTCTATGAGCCAGAACCAATTCCAGTAATTGCTAACTTCTTAGAACTATGGGCAATGCCCAAGTCAGTATGGGTTGTTTTGTTTGTTTTTTTTTTTTTTAATTTAGGCAATGTAGATATTTAAAGGTAGAAAATAATAGAAAACAGCTACAGATACTTTCAAAATGCCATAGGAAAGCAAGCTCCAGAAGGAGGCAGGTACACCAGGTCATGTATGTATATCAGTTCAGGCTTTTTAAGCCTCATGTAGCAAGGTCACTGTTGGCCAATTATGGCCAGTGTTTTTGGCCATAAAAAATGAGTCAAGTGACTTTTTCATGCCTCTTTCCATTAAACTAGTGAGAAAATTATATGTTTCTGCTCATCTTCTCTTCCGCAAGCTGGCAGCACGCTGGCAGAACAAATGAGGAAATGTAGGTGTGACTTTTTCCATTTTAGCTTTCTCAGGCAAGTAAAGCATTTATCTTTCTCTCCCCCTCAGGATAGAATAGGAAACAAATGTATGCTAGAGTAAATGACTCATGATAGCAAGGGAGTAATATAAACACCTATTTCCATTCCAATGGCTGCTGCAGCCCTTTTTCTTCAACAGGGCAAATGAGGGAAGACATGGAAGAGTCACCCCTGAACTGCCACTAGCATTCTGCAAGGACTCCCCCCTAAAAGAAATGAACTGAGGGAAAGCAGAGGCAGTACCAGGGCAATTTTCCACTGCATGGATTCCTCTGTCCCTATATCTGCACAGAAGAATGGCACTACAGCCAATATGACTCGTGATTTTATGGGACTCAGAGCAAGACAAAGATATCCATCTCTCTTCCCTTCACACACAACTGAGTGGTTTTTCCACAATTTTACCTATATGGCAGTTGTGCACCTTTATTATTAAATAGAAGAGATCCAGATTAAGGCTTCTGTTTTCCAACTACTGAAAAGAACGCATGAAATTAGGACATTCTATTGCTTTTGCATTGCAAAGCTTTTGTGGGAGTTCAGCATGAGGAAACAAGCAAAGATGTAACCTTGATTTATGTGTACTGGCAAGTTTCCCAGTGCGATAGGAGAAACAGCAGAAGTTGAAACTTAAGACAGGGAACTATGCAAGGAGCCTCACCTGGGGAAAGGATTAAAAAACAAGAACAAAGGAAAGCAAGATAACTTATCTTAGCAACATGAGGGAAAAGATGGCTAATTTGCTTTGTCAGCTACGAGAAAGTCACACTCTGTGAAAGACCTTTCAGTTCTTAGGATAGTAAATTACTTTAATAATAGTAGACATTTTGTTTGCTTTAAATCTTTCTGTTAAGTTCATAAGGAAAAATTCAATAAGAGAAAACAAACACACTGATTTTCGCCCCATCTTTACAGCTAGTGGCTCTAAATATAGGCCTTAAATATTTGTTAGGTTGTTTGTGCTATGTCTTTACTTTCAAATATGATCTAAAAACCATTAGCCTCAGAACATAGGTGCTCAAAGTATCTAAATAATATAGAATGAATGAAGCTTTTTTCTAGATTCATGCCCCAAGGATTCATAGTGGAATAACAGAAAATTTCGTTATTGAGTCATATCCAGATAACGTGGCAATCTGCCTACTGCACTGGCTTTTGGTACTAGAGCACATCTGAGGTTGTGCTGCAATGCACAACAGAAAGCTAAATCTTCTCTTCTGTTTTTCAATGCAGTAAGGTTTTCTAGGAAAAAAAAAAAGAGCCTCTTTTTACACTAATAGTCAAGTTTGGGGAACATAATTTCATTCCACACTGAAAAAAGAGAGCGAGACTTTGAAAAGCCACCCGTCTGCCAAAGCCTGAAAGTTTGCCCCTCACTGAAGAACGGACTCTTCTAGGAAAGAGCAAACTCAGCTCTACGCCCCTCTTCTCACTGAGGAATCAAATTCAAAGTCGTGCCTCCTAAATCCAAGGAAAGCAAACAAAGTATTAGCTATGAGCCATTGAACTAAGCTGTCATTTTTCCTCACGCAACACATTTCAAAGTACTGAGGGAACTTTTTCTCACATTTGAAACATGGCGG
>NW_010398220.1:21316-44612 GCF_000710305.1 Buceros rhinoceros silvestris | reverse complement strand
GGTGCGGGGAGGGGGGTGATGGCTGCTGGTAGAACCAGATGGACACTTGTACACTGCTACACATACTAGTGCCTGCTCTGTTTTACAATAACACATTCTTCAATACAGTGCCTATGTATTTAACATAGGCAGAAATCTGTGTCTCAGCAGGTTTTTAAATGACTGAGGCCTCTGGATTTTAATTACGTATAAAAGACGTTTCAGTTTTTCCAGTTCAACTTTTTACTACATACATTGCTTGGAAAAAAAAAAAAACAACAGCCTTTGAAGAAAAGATAGGTCTCATATATCTTTGGGAAGTAACACGCTAATTCTCAGATCTAAATAAAAAAAAATGCAGGTGAAATCAGGCAAGGTCAGAAACAGAATACGGGATATTGCCAAAGAAGCTCCACATCAGCAGTGCAATCCTGAGACCAAAATATTGCAAAAGTATTACAAAGCATCTTAAGTTAGCACACCAAGTAAAAGAGCTATTGTAAATTATTCTTGAGCACACAACCAATTGTTACTGTTTCTGTATCAGCCTTTAACGCTTTACAACCCAACAATCACTAAATAATTAGATAATCTTCATATATGCAAATTGTTCCTTACCTTAGTAATGCACAAACATCCCACTATCCCTGTTTTAAAACAGAAATTAGCTTCATGTAATTAGCTTCTCAACCACATATTGCAAAGATGTTGCTAAGGATGAGAAATCAGTTTCTAAGCAAGCAGCAGCAGTTACTTTGGTTACGCAACTCTTCTACAGACAGGCTGATCTGCAGAACTACAAAGAGTATCATGAGGACTTGGCATGAATTTGACTCTTCATTTAGGTTCAACACTATTGGAGACTAAATGTCGATATGTCCCTGAAAACGGAGCATGGTAAAACAGTGACATCCTGATCTGACAAGCAGAGCACAAAACCAAAATGAACTGAGTTGCAGAACTTGAGGAAAGAAAGAGAGAAGAGGCAGCAATAATGAATTGTTGCCCTCAGTTCCCTGCAATCTTTCTTGTTGCTTTGCACTCTGAGCCTAATTTTGAATTGTGAAACCTTAGACTGCACCCTGTGACCAGGTGAGCTGCACTTTGGACGCTATAAAATTCCACAGCTGTTCACAGGATACTCACTACATGCAACCCTAAGTGAAGAATTGTGGTACAAGGATTATAGAACATTCCAAAATGGCCACTCGCAAACCGGATGTGGAGCCAGGAAAAAAGACAAAGCAGACCTTTCATGATGCCTGGCAGCACCTCAATTACAAGGCTATCCTTTCTTGCAACTGCAACAAGCTTCTCTGAAGGATTATTTTTGACATACCTGCACACTTTTTGCAGTGAAATTAAACGGCAATACTCAGAGATATTTGCACATAATTAATTACTCAACCATTTTAACCACCTGTCACAATTTTGCTGCAAGTGTCAAAGATGCATTTTAGCATAAAAACGTGTAATAAACATGAAATCAGCTTTCACTACTTTGAGTTAGGATGTCTATCAAAATGAAACTTTGTATTTATGGAGAGCATCTATAGAATCAACTGTGACATTATGGCTTTTTGACCTGCCGTACATGTAAGCCTCTAGGAGCAAGTACACACTCAGCTGCCCAACTCTGCTTATTACAGCTATAAAAGACATGGGAAGAATATAAACTAAAACACTGCGTTCCTGCAGGGCCTAGCAAATTTTACACAACACAGATACAGATGATAAAGGTGGGATTTGACATATCTGGTGTGTCAGCCCTATCATGTGGCAGCATATAGACGAAAACGACATGACTGCAGAGTAAGGCTGACTCAAGAGTTTGCTTTACATTTTGGATTTCATCTCTAAAAGTGGGAGAACTTATTGCAAAACTATTCACCAAGCAACAATTCCCTTGGAAGGGTCAAAACATCTGCTGAATGTGGACCAGAGTTCAAGTTCAGAGCGAAACATGAAACACAGGAGGTAGCTATGGTTGATCTCCCTCACTAAGAACCACATACCAACACACTCTGCAACAAACGATCCGGACCTTTGGTCTGAACAGAGCCTTTGTACGCTGAACTTCTAGAGCTTTATCCAAATTGGTTAGGGAGGCGATTCTCTTCTTCTCAAAGAAAAGAATTAGAATTTCAATGGAACAGCTTACTCATGATAGCACACAATTCACCTCTTCCACTTTTATTAAAGACAATTGGTCTGTACCAAAGGCACTTGGTACAGCTAAAAGGGTGTTAACACTCTGGGTTTAGAACAGTAGGGAATGAGAAAATGATCAAGTATTTTTCTCATGAATTCCTAAGTCTGCCTTCATTCCTCCCTCCCCCATCATTCTTCCACCTTACTGCTATTTTTCATATCTACCGCTGTTCCACTGCTTTTGACCACTGTAACTTCCTTATATGTGTTTCTTTCTGGAAAGCTTATATTGATCCAAACCACATTAAAGATGATGTAAGCAGCAGGAGACATCACAGTAGGATAAGACCACATGACATTTGCTTAGGACTCGGCATGTGAAACCACCACCAAAATTAGAGGAAGTTGACAGGCAAACACAGAAAAAGCATTTAAATACCCTACTGGGCACACATAGAAAATGTAGCATCTACCAAGAGGAAACCTGCTTAAAATATGTGTCATGGCATGGGCACCCATTTTTTGAGTTATTTTTTGTGAAGAAAGCCCAACAGTTTTTACTTATGCAGATACATCTTCTGCTTTCCTCCTACAAAAACTGATTCATATTTTATTGCTGAAACTGCAGGCAAGCTAGTCTTAACAGAGAAAATAGATTCTTACTGGTATGCAAAAATATGTTAAAAGGGAAGGAAGAGAATTAGTTTAGAACGCCATAGAAGATGGGAAAGAAAGTGCAATGACAAAGAATTCCTCACTGAAAAGCAAGTTGTGTACTTGACAAAAACAGTTACATATTCAGAAAGACATTGGGGCTTTAATCATATGTATTATGCTCATGTTCTTGTCAAACAGGACAGAAGAATTCAAGTGAACGTAGTGATCACACATCTAAAATGTTTACTTTGACATGCTAAGGAGCAGTATTCATTAGAGCACGCACACGGAAATCGAACACTGAACAGAACAGAAGCCCAGCTTGCTAAATTCTTCCAGATACTATAATCAAGACAGGGCAAAGATTTTGCAAGATTAGGTGGCAAGAACAAAAGCCGCTGGATGAAACACCAGGTGTTTATAGGTACAACTCCACAGGGGAACAGGTATTCCTACCATAATATAACATAGTTTTTAATTTGCTTATGGAATTATTTTTCCACATTTTTCTGTATGGAGAATACAAAGTAACTTTAAATTTCTAACTACAATTCACTTTAAATTTTTTAAAACTAACAAGACATGAAGAATTTCTTGTATGAAGAAGACACGCTCTCTCCCCACCACCCCCTACCAAGAAAAGCAATTGGCTGAAATGGAATAGACCCTGAGCCTCGAATACGGTTATAACCGCAAAGCTATGGTAATGCTTTCTCCCACACCTTTTAGAGCTGTTTGATTTTGCACCAATATGAGGAAACAGCAGTAGTGAAGACAGGTTAGTTCTGAAATATGTTTTCCAACAACATAGTGGAATCTGGTTCACATGTACAGACAAAAAATAACCTTAAGACTTGGTACGCAAAAGTGCATCCATTTATCTATAACTACTGCTGCTTATAGCAGTTTTCCGCAAATCAGGACCAAACTATCCCTATTTCAACATATGCCTGAGATCATCTTGGAGGGAGGAAGCAAGCTGAGTTTCAGCTTCAGTCTCCTAAAACCACTAATGAGTAATTTTGGTCTCTCACATCTGAAGTGCAGTGATACATTACCAACGCAGGTGGATATTCCCTCATATGAAAGCAAAATCAGAGAAGAACTATTCACTGTAACAAAAAAAAAAATAGGCCATTTTGAAACCTCAGTTTTACCACGGCCTATGAAAATCTATTTTTTTTAAAAAAAGGTAATAAAAAGGGTGGGAAGGGAGTGGGTTTCTCACTCCCTTTCCGACCCTTCCAAGAAAGGGACCGCCAATTGGAGGTACAAGTTGTAAACCTCGGTTTTTGCTAGTCAGTAGTTACATTTTTCTAAAAGGATTACTACAGTATTTCAATCACCAGTCCACCAGTTCTCATATGTGACTTTTCTTTAAAGTTCTTGCAAAAGTCCGGATGCTGTCAAATCACTTTACCAGGTCATAATGCAATGACGCTATGTCATACCCGAGATGTACAAGCCTGACTACCCAAAACACTGTAATACTGTGCAAAGTTCATAGGCTGCTCCATTAGTCTATTCTGCATTAATTTCACTGTTTAGCAAAACTAAGTGTTTGCAGAGACAAATTTAATGTATTTTAATTACCTGATGTTCTGCTCTGGTGAGTAGTTACATCAGAAAGTAAAAAAAACAAGGAACCTTCCTTTAAGAACAGTATTGCCAGAGTAGGAACCTTTCTGTGCCACATGATTCACAAACATGAATAATGCTTAGCAATAATCCTGATGTTATTTTTCTTCCCTGCATACACTAAGTAGCTTATTGTTGAGACTGCTTTGCCCCTGGCAAAAAGTAAGAAGTGTTTTGTCATTTTCTTCATTTTTGTGGATGCAAAATCATATTCTCTGTATCATGTCATAACATTGGGAGAGCTTACGAAATTGCCACATACCAATCTGATGTTTATATATATACGTGTGTGTGTGTGTGTGTATATCCTTGGAATGTTTTCAGTAAAGACCTTAACATTCCAAAAACCTCGTTTCCACAGATAATTCCACAGTTATATTAATGAAGGCATTTTTATTTATATCCAAGAACAGTCAGGTAGATAAATCAACAGCACCTATAAACAGAAGGATGATATCCAGACAAAGTTTAAAAAAATAAACAAACATTAACCAGCTCTGATCACAGTTTTGTCAAATGTAAGGTTATCTGGCACTTTCTGAGAGAGATTAGACAAGTATATACAGATTTCAGGACTGTCATCTGTCATACTCTGAAGAACAACCAGCACAGAATAATACATAGAATGTTATAAAATGTGTTTTATTATAAATGCAGTTTCCTTTGGTCCTGAAAACAGCATCTTAGACAATTAGAGAGAATGGTGATCATGGCAAATATTTGAGATGTCGATGTATATTGACATCAAATTAAAAGTTTTCATAACTTACAAAGATTTGCATTATTTTTCAGAATATTTAAGCAAATAGGTCTTAACTTTGATGGAGACAAAGTATTTGAGATGTCATGAAATCCATTATTATTTCTGCAATACATGTGAACTAGCAAAATGATATAGAACTTTGTTATGATTCACAATCACTTCTGTTCACAAACGCGGGACACGAGTGCGGTTATGATAACCTTCCAGTAACATTTACATAAAAAAAAAAAAAGGTGTTAAATTTCTTCCTCCCAGAAGTCTAGCCCCTATCTCCCACTTTCCAGCAACATGTCTCTAGCAGTATGGTATGTTCCTCTAGTGGAAGTATATGTTCTACCATTTCTGATGCTAGCAAGTCAGAGGTCCTGAGAGAAAACAAAAGGGAACACAGTTCTCAAGAACAGGATGACGACACCCAGAGCGTACAGAGGATCTCAGCAAACAGAAACCAAGATTTTTCCATAGAAGCACAGTGTCCTAAACTTTTCACCCACAGGGTCATGCTGCTTCATTAGATCAAGCTGTTCTTCATTCGAAGATGCAGGTTTAAGTTTTTTATCTGTTCCAAACATTTGTTTTAGGGTATAGCTTCCAGCATTACTTGAGGCAGGTATAGGGAGAATGACTGTATCATTTCTACAAGTGTATTGTTCTAGACAAACAAACACCTTTAAAACATACTAAAGAAAAATAAATTATGAAATCAATATGTTGTCTACTTTCAGGAATTTATTACTAAGACGCACAATCTGGTTACGTCCTTGGAAAAGGTATTTTCATGCCTGATCCAACTCAGGATGAAGCAATTTAAATTTGCCAGCTAGAAAGCTAAAGGTTTTCTGTAGTTCTGTTATCTTCCTAACCTTGTAAAATCCTGAGCTCTCGCTATACATTTCACTACTGTTTAGCATAATTCTCCCAACTTCTGAATTTAAAAGACACATGACAGGAGAAAAAAAAAAAAGCAGAAGGCATAAGCAGACTCTAACTGAGATCAGATTAATATAAGTCTCTTAGTCTACCTAAGCAACAAAGGCTGTTGTCCTTGGTGGTGATTGTCGTCAATCTCTCAGACTTCCATGCCCTAAATGGTACTTCTAAATGGTACCAAGACCACACAAGCTGCTGATGGCAGCAATTGAATCAAATATCAAATTATTAATTCTTTGGGCTTCAGAAGAAGTAGAAGCTCTGAACATCATGAGCTGCATTTATCAGCACTGTTAAATACCAGGATTTTCTCTGTCTCTTTTGCTATCCATCTTCATTCTTTTTTGGAAATGGAGTACGGAATACTTTTTATCCAAGACACTTATTCAGGGAGAGCACTGCTGTTCTTGCTGCTAACAGCATGACTTGTTCCTTAACTCTCCCAATGAAAAAAAGAAAAAAACCCCAACAACCCACCAGTGAATCACAGTCCCTTTTTCTTTGTTTTTGATGAAGTTCATACTGTCTTTTGATTGCAGCCTCCTGTGGATTCTTGCTTCTATAGAGTACAGCACTCTTTTTCTTCAACCAAAAACCACATTGTGTCGTGTTTGGAGAAAGTCTTTGTCTTCAGTATCAGGAGAATAAGAGACAGCAATTTTACTTCATTTCATTTCAACCTTGTAGGATTGTCATGAAAAAAATACAACAGATAGATAGTCAAAAGGAAGAAAAAAACCAAGACTGCAGAAAACCTGAAAAAGACAGAAGAAATGAGACCTGCCTGATCACTGGTACTTTACTTACTTTAGTGTTCTTCTCACTATTGTTTTACTGGGTGCTGCAATTTCACCCAATTCACCGTATTTTCCTTGGCAACTTTCTTACCCCTATGCAGTGAAGATGTGCATACATATTTTGAAATCACACATTTTAAGTAGTAAATAGCATTACCATATTATCATACATATAAGATACATCTTTTAAAAAACAGTGCTTCTTAAAGATTCCTAATTGAAATGCTGGGATAACACAGTGGGGTTTTCTCCGTTCTGATAAGAGGAGATTTCAGGCTGTTGACAAAGAATTCTTACTTTAGCAGCATGGAAACATACGTAAAGGAGATGGGCAACTAGACATGATTTACTCTGTATTAATTGGGAAATTTGGACAAGTAAGTCATTCCAGACCTTCCAGGTCCTTTCGAGAAACTCATGCATTTTCTGGAAAAACCTGAGTCCTGCTCAAACAGCCAGAAAAATCATCATCTGTTCAGGTTATTTTTCAGCTTGCCCCACACAGCTCTCCTCTCCTTCTCTGTCAGCTTAGATTAATGACATTCTTTTGTTGCCATCTCCCTTCAAATCTATTCTGCACTTCCTCCATCTCCTACATCACAGTCTCCTTGATGAGTCTCTGAAAAGTTTATCCATCTCTGCCTTTATTCTAACTGCCAGCTCCTTCCCCATGGCCTGCCATCTGAGTGCACAGCAGAGGTCCTCAGCTGGAACAGTAACTCTGGATCAGTAGGCACCTGCTCAGCCACCTCTATCACAGCCAAGAGTACTGTTCTTCCCAAAGAGCAAAGAAATAAAACCACAGTTTCAGTGTGACAATTTTGAAGACACTTCATCCTTTAATTTTCTTCCTGATAAACTTAAGTATTATGGAGCAAGTTTGCCTTTGCAGTTATTTAGAAAATTTTATTTCAAATCAGGCCTTACAATTTCAAAAGATGAGCAGTTGTAATAATTATGCCCCTAAAAAACTGAACTGACAAACAAAAATTACAGTCTTTTCTTCTCCTTCTAAAGAAAATGGTTTTCAATGTCTTGAATTTTATGTCAAAACTTGATGAAACAGCCATCTAAATGCTGGTTACTGGACTCAGTTGTAAGGCTGCATCGCTCACAATTTTGAATTTCACGTGTTTTGCATAAATATGGAAATATGTTATTGAATGATCCATAAAGAAAAGGCAATTTTAGATAATCATACATCTTGAGTCTCTGAAGAATTTTTGTAAAAAGGAGAAGTATTGGCAACGACGAAGTATGTCCTTTTTTCTGCTTCGCTCAAACATACAGCATATCATTTTTATCAGCCATTCAACAAACTAAAGAACATGGGGAAATGGTGAACTGTTGCCTGCAGTAATAGCACAGAAAAGACCATTTGTACCATGGCAATTCTTCTCCTATTGCATTATAACTGTATGCAACCTTGAACACATTGTAAGATAGGCAGAGAAAATGGAAAAAGTAATAATTTCTTACATGATGGATGTTATGGCATTTGCAGGAGTACATTGTCAGATACAAAAACATTTTAGAACAATTTGAATGGCATATCAGCACAGAAAAACTTCTTAAGCAAAATGTTTCTTTGACAGGGAAATCCATGGCAGATAATCCAGAGCAATGTTGAATTGTCCTGTTGAAATGTTTATCAACAGAGCACTCAAAAGAGGCAGCTTACATTTTTTCCCTGATTATTAGAAATGGGATTACAAACATCCCAGTGGGGAGAAAATGTTTGCATGTTCCACTTATGAAGCTAAAAATCAGATAAGAAAATCAGAAGGGTACAGATTCTTAAATCCTCAAAGCTCTGCCATTGGACAGATAGTGAGTTTGCATTCAGGCTCTTTCAAGGCAGATGCTTTATATGTTTCAGTCTGCCAGCACTTGAAACTACTGATAAAAGCTGCTATATTAGTAAAGAATTTGTGCATAAGTTTAAGTGTTTTCTCATCTAGTAAAAGACTTATACACAGGGTTATTTTTGCTCACAGATTGATATGCTTTGATGAGTCTGAGCTACAATGGTTTGCTGAATAGGATTTTATTTAAGGGAACATAGTCGACTAAAGGCTGTGATAAAAACTAATTTCTGACATTTCAGTTCCATAAACTGATAATAGCCTTTTGATTATTCTTTATAGTTCTTCAGGTGCCTGCGCAGACAAAACACCTTCCACTTTAATGTAGTTAGCTCTCCTTAGAAGCCATACTCTTTGTAATTTATAAATATATTATACTGCTTTTATTTACTGTCAAGGTGAGTCCATAGCCTGGTGTCAAAAGCACAGCGGTCCTACTATTTAACACTCTTGAAAAAATTTTATGAAGAAAACGTATCAATTAGTTCTATTGAATTTCACCTACAATAAATCCCAAACCAATTCCAAGTGTAAATTGTCATGAAACATTTGAAATAGATTTGCATACAAATAGACTATCAACCCAAAGCATTGATTCATTATTTTTGAAAAGGTGAATTAGAAATGTATTGCAAGAGAGACAAAAAAGCCAAACACGACTTTACCGTTTTCCTTAGCATTGTACTTGCCTAGTGTGTTCAGATTAATTAGTTCTTCATCTCAAGCACAGTCAAAGGATGTTAAGGCAAATTAATTTTCTGAAACAGACCAACATAACTAAAGGCTCCAGCCACCCACTGTGTCAAATCAGAAAAGAGAGAAAGGGCAGCAAGAGAAAAAGGAAGGCCCCATCAGTTACTTAATATGGGAAGAGAAGGCTGATGCCTAAAGCCAAGGCTGTTTTTTGCAAGCGGAGCATCTGCTGTAACGCATTCCTTGCTCTTGACTTCAGTGGTGGTAAAATAGCTCACAGAGCTAACATCACTGGAAGTGGCCACTTGAATTCTAATGGGAAATTCACAAATCCTAAACATTATTGTTTATGAGAAAGGTCAACAAAACTCATGAAAGTAAGTCTGACTCTTTAAAGAAAAAGTGTCCTTTGAGCTTCAGTCACATCCCTGACTCTCCTGTCCTTTGCTGGTTTGCTTCAAAAGATTTTTATTCAGGTGCACTTATATTTACGTTGCAAATTGTTTTTCCAGAGGCTGCACAGAAACAGAAACATAGCCAGATGAAAATAATATAATATTAAAATGCTGTTATCCAGGGCAGGGGACAGCGAGGGTGAAACATCTCCCTCCAACAGAGCTGTTAGTAAAATGGCTTCCCCTTGCATTCTGCCCACTTTCTATACTTTAGCTCAGATTCTGAATTCGGTCTTGACATTACAGATGTGGCAAGACAGCCATTGAGTTGTTGTATTATTATTATTATTTTGGTCTCACATTGACCTCAATGCAAATTGCAAGACGACCTAAGAAAGTAAATTTTATTCCTAAAGTAGTCTGTGATGCTGTGTTTTAGCAGACATCAATTATATCAGTATCACTTGGCATAATCAGCTATTATTGGCAAAAATCATTTTCAGAGCATGGAGTTATTTCATTTGTTTCCAGGTTAACATTTGACTTCGGTTCCTTAAAATTGTACCATGTTGCTTAGTCAGCTATTACTAATTTGGAGGCGGTGGGGTGGTATCTTAGGAATGGATTGATCTTCGTTCTGCGCAGTTCTTCCTTTACAGAGCAATCTCTGTTTCTCACACAGGCACATATACACAGCTGAGTTTACAAAGGTAGCAATGGCCATCTGGCAGTTCCAAAATGCTCATTTTGAGCAAGGAGAGGATGCATAAACCTCTGCAATGTCCTTTAACAACTGCTGGTGGTATTCTCTTGGGAGAATGTTGACTGCACTAATAACCCTGTTAATGGCCAGCACTTACATGTGCATTCACCAATATCAAAAGCACCAGCAGCAAACAAAGTATGACACTCACTGGGACTCTACAGACTTAGCTGATAACTGTGTTAATGTCCAGCAATTACAACTGTATTCAAGTCCATGACCATGTATGCAATTAGGATTTCTAAGCATTTTAAAAAAAAATTGATAATTACTAAAGATCAAAATGGCACCAATTATTTGGAAAATATTTTTAATCGCTTTACTTGAAGCAATTTTGTCTCCTACAGAAATCAGATTTTATGACATTTCAGTAAATTCCCCATGCCTCTGACTTAAATTTACCAACACTGAAATGGTACAACAAATAGGTTAGCTTTGCAGCCATTTAAAAACATTATAGTGTTAATAATCCTACTATTAAAGATTTCAGGGCTCAACCTTTAAGTACTGAGCTATAAGGTCACCATTCTGTGCATGTGTGCTTTGACAAGAAGACCAGTTTAATATCCAGTCCCTAGTCACCACCTCTCACCACCACACTAGAGTCCACCTTCACTCCACTTCTGATGACACTTGTGAATTCACACTGTAAACCTGTCACCAAAATGATCCATTAAAAAAAATGCCTGTCACTACACTTGGGGGCAGGTCATTAAGCTCTGTGAAACTAAATATTTCTAGAAGGTGAGAAGACAAAAATACTGCTAACAGAACACTGAAGCTGTACCCTTTTCTAAACATCTAGAAAAACACAAGTGGCCCCTACAGCCCGCTGACTGTGCAGTGAAGATGCTCTTAAGTAAGCACGTTTTACTTTGCACTACCATAGTGGAGGAGCTGTGACTCCACCAAATCACTTCTCAGCATTTTGGCTAAGGTCAGGTGTAGTGTAACTGCAGCACCTGAGCTGAGGAAAGAACACCAGAGGGATGGTAACTTTGTAATCTATGTATTACTAGAGGAAGGAAAGACATTTCTGGTGATGACTTCAGTAACTACCACCTTGAATACGAGAATTCTACTTAGCTATCAATCCATTCAGATTTCCCCAGGAAAAGTAATGGGTGGAATAAAACATGGTCTCTAACCACACAAAATGTTTCTGGTTTGTTTCCGATCAAGTTGAAGCACTGAATGCTTGTAAAACCTGATTGACAAAGATCTTGCACTATAAAAGGAAAACCAAGCATGTCTCACTGGTAGTCCATCTCCTAATAAATCCTTGTAAAATTATAAACAGCTTTCACACATTTAATCAACCATACATGAAACTGTCACTTCAACAATATAATATAAGTGGGTTGGGGCATGGGGGGAGCACTAAGCATAATGCAGTGTAATAGTCTGAAACATGTTCTGTGAAGACATGGAATAGCTATGCAAGAAAACAGGACAGTTTCAGAATGCTTTAGTTCCAAGACCCCATTCAGTTCTGGAATAATGACAGAATTCCCTGGGACTGAACAGCAAATGTGCAAGGTACAGATCTAGTCATTATCTTAAACAGAAAAAGAAAAGGAAAAAAATTGTAGTTACAACATCTGAAGTTACGCTTTAACGGAACAGTATAGAGAAGCGTGAGTTCCTCTTCTTAAAATTCACATTGGCAGATACAGCTTTATGGATGCTTACCATACGTATCAGTATCACAAAGTTTGAAGTTCCTCCAACAAGCATGTAAAAAGTTAAGATACATAAAAATTATTATAATTTGAAGTTAGTGAAAAGCTACATATTAATAAGGAATCATAACAACTTCATTACAAATCTGAGATTGTTCAAATTATCTGTTATTTCTAATAATTAAAACACAACCTATAGATGCTTAGTGAGTGATAAAATCATATTTAACTTATAGAGCAACAGGCATCAGTTATTTCTAAATAAGAAACAGCCTTATAGAGGAAACCAATAATTGCAGTCTAGTTGCATCTAGATTGTAACTGCCAGATTTTGTGAGAAGTGGAAACTGCCTCACATGAACATTTCTACTTTTATATCCAATATAATTTGACTTTTCCTCTGTATGTTGAACATTTCAAAAAGAATGGGGAGGAAGTAAGTGAAAACCTGTAGGTTAGGGTGTTTGCCCAAGAACTGAAATGTCTAAATCATCTTGACTGAGAGAGGAATTTACGAGTAAAGTCTTGAAAATTAATAGAAATTGATTTTTTTTTTTTTGCTTTCTGTGTCTGGGCATCATAAAACACCTCAGCAGAGTGCAGAATTTTCTACACGACTCACACAAGCATAAGTTGTCTCAGCTTCACAAAAGCTTTCCAAAGTCTATTATTAAATCTACCTACCATCACATTTTACTGAAACTTCTAATAATAAGAGGAAAGAAGAAAAATAATTGTGTTTAATTTTTTTTCTGCTTTATTTTTAGAGAAGATGGTTGCTGACTTTTATGCAGTTATAGTCAATACCATTTTCATTACTCTATTAACAAGGTGAATTCCAGGGAATATTCAATGGTGGCCAAAAGGGGTAGGATGCCTCATATGCTATTATAGCCACCAGTACTCAGCTCAATAAATTGTCCTTTATTGCAGCTATTACTGGATTATGAAAATCTTATTACTAATTGATTATTAACTCAGAATAACGTAACGTGTTTTCAGAGAATGCCAAGCAGCCAGCAAACACAATGTGAAATCAATACTTATTTCTTACCTGTTTCATTCATCAGCTTCAAGTCCCAGTACAGCAAACACAAAAGGTTAACAAAACCTCTTTCCAGCAGTAGGTAGAGATGGGAGACTAAATAAATCAATATAAGAGTAAATAAAAAAGAACTGGAGAACAGAAGACTAGTCATAATTTTAAAGCAGAACAGGTGAGAGAAAACAAACATTTACA
Source organism: Buceros rhinoceros silvestris (assembly GCF_000710305.1). Classification (NCBI taxonomy): domain Eukaryota; kingdom Metazoa; phylum Chordata; class Aves; order Bucerotiformes; family Bucerotidae; genus Buceros; species Buceros rhinoceros. The sequence continues at coordinate 31,059 of NW_010398220.1, read as the reverse complement.
GACATTTCTTCAGCTGGCCTCCACTCCTTTTCAACAGTAGGTTTTGTTCATCTAAGTCTGATTTTATTCCCATAAGTATTTTGTGCTGTTAAGGTGTACTATAATATGCAGCGCCTTACCCTGGAGTTTTCTTGATTAATTCCTAAGTATTAAGGGAAATTCTATTTGGGAAGTTTATTTTTCTACCCCGAGTTTGAACTTAGGCTACTTTACATTTGGTGTGAAACTAAAAAGCTCCGGCAACAAGGATAAGAAGAGGCCTGACAGAGACTGCACAGCTTGTGTGTGGATACATACACTGCTTCAGCAGGGTTCTGCAAAGCTTAGTGCCATAGTTTTCAGAAAGTCCTTTGAGTTTATTGGTTGGCATGTACTATAAGAGCTTCAGAGATTACATCTATGTTGCAGAAGTATAATGTTACCTGTAATAACGAGCTTTCATTTAAAGAGCTACTCAAGTCTTTCTGTATAAACAAAGGACTTTTATTTTCAGAACATACATGAAAGTACAGCAGGTGTACTACCTGTCCATATTAGCTGGCTCTAGATTTTAATTTACGGTCAGATGATTCTGATGTATGGATAAATCTTGTACTTTTTTTTTTCACAATTTAAGTTCCAAGAAAAACACGTATCCATTACAAATTAAAATTAATATCAGAAATAAGAAACAGGGTAATTTTGTTTAGGTTACATCTGTAAAATACACGTGATTTTACCGACATCAAGGAGGATGCACAGACCAAAACATTCAGAAGTAAAAGATGCACTGCCCAGATTCAAAAGGTGGTCCAAGAGAATCTTCCAAATGAGAAAATGAAAATTAATTTGGGAAATTTCTACACAGGTCCAGATGATCCAGAATTCAGAGATTCCCTTGGATTATCTGCTGGATCCATAGACCGGAATCTCTGTCTTTCAGGTTATTAAACACGGTTTCTGTATTTCTGAGTTAAGCAAGCACTAACTAGAAATTAGAGAATCCTGTTTTAGATGAACAATAAATGCTTTTTTATTCGATTTGTTGATGCACAGATGTGGTACGGACAGATGTGTTTGATTTGCGTGACAAACTTTTGGTAGCTGGATGGCTAAAGGGATGGTTTCTGCGAGAAGTACTAGAAACTTCCCCTATGTCCAATAAAGCCAATGCCAACTAGTGCCAAGACAGAACTACTACTGGCCAAGGCTGAGCCCATCAGCAACGGTGGGAAAAAAACCTGTGGAACTTCAGCTGAGGAGAGGAGTGAGGATATGTCGGAGAAACAACTCTGCAGGCGGCAGTCAGTGAAGAGGAAGAGGTGATTCAGATTTCAGAGCAGAGATTTCTCTGCAGCCTATCGAGGACCCTATGCCAGAGCAGATGAATGTCCAAAGGAGGCTATGACCTGCTGGGAAGCCCGCACTGGAGCGTGGCGCTGACAGGACCTTGAACCAATGGAGAGAAAGGAGTGACTTTAGTCCTTCAGGCAATAAATTGATTACAGGGAGGTAGAAGTGAACAGCTTGTAAGGTCATAGGTACTATATATGTCCAAAGTAACCCCTCACCTTTAAATGATGACAATTGTTTGTTTTAATAAATTCCCTTTCCTAATTAATTGCTTTTCCTGCCCAAGGATAAAGGTGAGGTGTCCTTATTTGAAGAGCCTCTAAGTGAAAAAAAGGCAGAAAAACAATAGGCAGATTTTGCTGCCAAATGTACAAGAGCAGCATGGGCTGATTCTAGTTAAGATTGATTCAATTGTTTAAAATGACTAAAAAAGATTTATGCAATCTACTGGAAATGAAGGTTATCTGAATTCTTGGAAAGACTGAGTCTCTTAAGCTGAAACAAACTCCTTGCAAGTAGAGGCTCATATATGAATGTTACAAAAGTCAGCTACCTCTGTGGAAGTGCAGTTTAAGTTGATACTGAATAAGTTTTGCCAATTTTTATGCAAGGAGAGTAGGTTCACAAAGGTCAACTTTAGCTCAAGGGAAATCTATCTCTCTAGGTTCCCCCAAGGATAATTTAGAACAGCTAAAGTTAGCCTCCAGCTTTGAATTGCTCTGCACTAAGGAGCTCGGGAGAGAGAGCAGAGACTGAATGAGTGAGAGGCTTGAAAATTTCACGTTGGTGCAGCAGCAGAGTAGCTCACAAAGAGCTCCAGGAGGCTGCAGTAACTTAGGGCAATCACTTTGCAAATGGACCGGTTTGCAGTGTGTGCAGACACACAGCCTAGATGTAAGCTGGCAAACTTCAATGCCATTAACAAAGTTGCAACAACACAGACATGAAGAGACAGGTACAACTGCAAAGCTTAATTTAAGACCTAAGCAAGTGGTCTAATTAGATAAAGTTGTTAATCCCCCCATTTGTCTACAGATGACTGAGAAGATAGGCTTAGCTTGGGGAGAACTTTGAACAGGATCCTAAGTTAGGGTCTCTGAGCTCATGATTGATAAATCATAATATAGTCCTGAAAAAAATGTACACAGACATAAAAAGTCTCTGAGTTGTGACCTTTACTCAGAAACGTTAACAGTTTCAGCAGTGTATTACTGCGGTAGGAACACAGCAAGCTAACAGTTGCCTCCATAAGCTTCACTACTTGGTTAATGCTGTTAGATAAGCTCTCAAATCTGTGTAAATTACTAAATTAAATATAGATGATGAAGTGGGCCTCTCTAGCCACATAAAAATTATGTCAGGGAGGTATTTACCCTTCCTGGGTATGACTTGAAATTTAGACATCAAAAATTGGAATTGGTATTTCATTCTCTGAAGACTGGAAAGCAGAGAAAAGTACACAATTTAAGCTATGGGAAAGACTTTGGTTTCCTTTTTTATTATTTCTCCTGTTTCTCATGATGCCCCAAAAAGATAAAGCTATACTCATGTCTTTATCTTCTGAGTCAGTGTGTACCCCCTGCACTACAGGAGATTGGAGGAACTATTCACGTGGAACTGGCTTAAGCTTGCTTAGGTAATGAGGGTGGGTGGGATCATACCATAAAGGAAGAATGCTAAAGGCATGTTCTTACAGGATTTAGATTTATACCACTATGTTACGAGCATGTAGCTATCAGCATAAATCAACACATACCAAGTACATCAAACCAAGAGATTATCTCGTCTGGCAATTTTTGGTGGCATCCATTAGCACGGGGACATCTACACCATGTTAGTGATTTTTCCCATTTGTGAGTGGTCACTTCTCTGCCTTAGAATCCTATAAATTCATGCAAATTCTTGGAGATAGTACGTAACTTCTGAAAGCTACACAAGGTATGGAAGTAGTACATACTCCTTATTTTTAGTTACATGTTTCATCTTTGTGCTCTTGGAATCTAGAGAGTTATGGGATACAGCAAAGTATCTACAACAATATTAAGCTTGTAAGTTATTTGAGTAAGTAGTTCATGCCTCAGTGGTCAAATAAAATAAAAAATTATAAATAGAAATGATTTAAAAAACCAATGTGGTTTACACAACAAATTCTGAATGTGTTATTCTAAGTTCATGCCTGGGTTGAAGACCAAAAGTAACAATCCTAGTGCCTTAGAACTATCTTTCAGCAGAGGTGACACTTTTAGTGTATAGTATTTTCAAGCACTCACGGCTGGAAGACAAAAAAATCCATATGTTAGCTCTACTCAACAACAGAATTCTTCCATTCTATCTTTATGTGAAATTCAATATTAGACCCTGGAACTTTATTTAATAGAAAGGTATTTCAAAGTCTCAAGTCAAATAACAGCCTTATACTTAATAAGAAAAGCCTTTTTTTACCTACTTCAAGAATCAACCAAATATAAGGAAAGTCAACTTTTCATTTTTAAGAGGTTTGTTCAGAACTGTGAATTAAGTTGAAAGAACAAAAAACCCTCCACGCAAATGGTCTGAACATATATAACATTATTTCCCTGGGATCTAGAATGATACAGTGTTTTACTGTCATGGAACTTGCCGAAACATTGGAGTCATACTAACAATGAAACAGAAGATAAACATTGAAAACAACATTAAGCATCACAGACAAACTTAAGGTAGAGACCTACATCACGAAGGAGAGCACTCATTCAACCTACCTTGAAGTCTAGTCAAAGATGGCCACCCCCGTTTCTCTTCTGTAGTCCATGAAGACAAATGGCCATTTCTAAAGGCAATGTGCTTCACTTATCTTAAAAAGGGACTGATCACTTCCTCAAAGTTTTTTCTTGACTAAAAGGAAGCCTAAGCACTTTGCTTAGATAAGACCTTTTTACAGCTATAGTAGATAAATCACATCCACAGTGTTTACAGTAGAACACGGAGAACCTCAGGTTCTTTGAAAACCCTTGAGTAAAAGGTATCTTCTCAGGGCCTATACAACTTCACAAAGAAGCTCCATCAACTGGCCAATTCAAATCCAACTTCACATTTGGATAAATATTCAAAACTACTCCTCATTTAAATATAAGTTTGCTGTGACTGGCTCTTTGGCCTTAGGAACCTTGACTGGATACGCTAATACTTTGAATGTGAGAAATTGCCTTCATTTCAATTTCCATTCTACACTGTCAAGAGGGGACAGCAGCATAGACCTTTCCATATTATCAGAAGCATTTCTTTCCAAGTCCTGTCCCACCACACCCCCTGCCCAGCCCCCACTTTGAGGAAAAAAAAAAACCACAAAAAAGTTTAAGTGAGTAATCTCAGACTAGCACCTCATCTAACCTGTTCAAGTCAAGTATATATAAAAAGCTACAGTTATTAAACTGCTGTTGCTTTCTAAGTAAATGAACAGGGGCAGCATAATTCTGTGTGGAACTTTAAGGCCAGTATCCCAGATCTAGTTGACATTTCCCACATTTTACTGCCAAGAACATTTGCCAGTGAAGAATGATGGTGAAGTTATCTTGCTTAACAAATAAATGACATGGGAAATGGGATCAAATCCACAGGACTCTGAATGGTATTAATGGACTTAAATGCATAAGAAGGTTGCCTACCAAATCCAAAAATCTACAGGCTCAGAGAGAAGGCAATATAGTAAGTGCTGAATAAAGGCCAGTGCAGCCAAAATATCCCACTGGAAGTTAAGCATGGAATTCAGCATTAAGAACACAGAAGCAATCACTGAAGTTCTACCCAGATAATACACAGCATCTAAATCAGAAAAGTTCTGATTTTCTTCCTGGCAGCATTTGTTCATCCTTAATAGAACCATTAATTCTTTTCTTCCCCTCCTATCAGCAAAGAACCATTAGTCATTAAGATGAAATTCCTGTCCAAAAATACCCAAAAGACAACCGTCCTTCCCCAAAACCACTTTTTTCCTGACCTTTACAAAGGTAGCTTGAATGAAGGAGATGAAGTAATTGCAAACCTTTCAGAAAGTAATAATAGAAACGTTAATAGCAATCTAGTTTATTCATACAAGCCCTTCCTCTAATTGTTCTCCAGCATGGCCTTGGATTATACCCAAATGAAAGCTGAATTCAATACATACATTATTGGCATCACTACATTGCAAATGGCATGGAAAAGATGTGCAGTTTCTGCCTTACATCCAAAACGAATGCAAACCAATTAGAATCTTTTAATTATGGTTGAGCAAACCTGAACGCACACGAGTTAAGTGTCATGATTCAATTTGGTTCCCTTTTCACCCCACTGAAGTTCATTTAAATCTCAAAAAGATCTATTATTCCCCATATGCTATCTTTTATGCCTAAGTAAAGTTTAAAAAAAAAAACCCACACAACAACCCGGAAACCCCCAAAACCCACACAAGCCTCTGACTATTTACAAGACAAAGTAATCATTAACGCACCGAGTGGTCTTTCTGGCCACATATTGTTGAGCTTTGGGGGCAGGATTAGATTCGATGAGGTAACTGTACAAGTGCAAACAGGTACGCTGCAGCTCAAGTCTCACGCAGAAGCAAGCTGTACTGGATCTGGTGATCGGTTTGGGGGAAATTTTTTTGTGCTGTGCTAGAACAACATGATCGTTTTATGTTAATTACTAGCTGATGTGAAAATTAGGACCTTAGATCATCACAGATCACAACACAAGATCCTGTTCTTTACATACCTACGCACACTGTTGAGAAGGCAATTTTATCTATAGTGGTACACTTCTCTGCAGAGCAGCACAGGATCCAGAACAGAGTGTTTAATGAAGCAGCAGCAGAATGGAAGCTGCTATACAGAGCAGTACCTTGAAACCCCTGAGAATGCAGCCGTTTGGGATGGGCTCTGAAAAATGTAACTTTTCAACCAAGAAAAAATAAAGAGGAGCATAAAACCATCCTTAAACAAAATTATGAGGATATGCTCAATTATATATACCACAAATCCCCTTACACAGCCCCAGGTGTCATAGATAGGCATAATACGATAACAATATTATGCATAACAGGAAAAAATATCTAATTTGTCTTTTCAAAATCAAAAATATCATGGAAGAGCTATAACTACGTCACACTATAGGGAAGTGTGTACTTATATTTGAAAATGACCAGAGTAATACAAGTGTTAAGGAAAAATGTTAACATCTCTCTCTAGAATAAGAGATACAAAAATTCTTAAAATTCCCTATAATTTTTTGTGTTCCAACATATAACCCATTGATTCAAACATGTCTAATGCAAAACATAAACTTGTATTACCACTGTCGATTAACTGCCAATTACAGCTCAGACGAGCATTAACTTGTTCAAATATTTCAGCAATTTAAAGCTAAACATGTGCAATGATTCGAGTAGACTGCTCAAAAACAGCAGAAAAAGGGAAAAGATTATTCTGACTCTTCTCCAACTACAAGAATGCTCTGGCCTCTTCCTCACTTGTATTGCTTCAGCTTATCCTGCCATTACGCTTGATTGGGTTTCTCTCTGGAATTGTTTTGAGTCACAGTGTTGAGAAGAGCTTGTATCTTTTTTTGCTCAGAGCAATCAAGCAGAGACAGGACTCAGGCAAGTTATGGAACTACATATCAGTAATGCAGCTGCATAGTCCCTTTATAAATGTATAGAGAGTATAGAAACGAATTTTTTAAAAATTCCTTTTAAGCCCATCTAGGAAGACAAATTAGTTAAATATTTAAGCATTTGTTACCTAAAATATTTGTTAGCTTAAGTGTAAAATGTGATAAACTGCAATGATAAAGATCATAGAATTATAGAATGGTTTGGCTTGGAAGGGACCTTAAAGATCATTTAGTTCCATCCTCCCTGCCGACCTGCAGGGACACCTTCCACTAGAGCAGATTGCTCAAAGTCCCATCCAACCTGGCCTTGAACTCTTCCAGAATGAGGCGACAACAGCTTCCCTGGATAATCTGTTCCAGTGCCTCACCACCCTCCTAGTGAGGAATTTCTTCCTTACATCTAATCTATTTGTTCCTTTATCTAATTTAAATCTACCCACTTTCAGTTTAAAGCCATTGACCTTTGTCCTATCCAAACAAGTATTTGTTTTTATCTTGTTGGTTGTTTTCCTCTGTTTCAAACTCTGACACTGTTTATCAGACACTTCTGAAAGGAAGCCCAGTAGTTAACTATTGATCCTTCTAAGACTGTTTCTTATCAGGCTTAAGGACTCTCTCTGCAAACACCCTCTGTACCAGGATTACTGACTTCACACTGAGTTATGCAGTTCACATTTGTCAGGATTTTATCCCTGTCTAGAAAAGCTCTTCCCTTCAAAAGTGCTATGTTAAAAATGAAAACTTCCTGGTCTCAGGCAGATGACATCTCTGACATCTAACAAAACCCCGCTATTTTCTCCACAAGTTCCCGATAAATTCGACTGCTGATCCGAGGAAAGATCATTTACCTCTAGGTTACAGACAGCACCTTTCACCCTAGAGCACTGGCTAGTATGCCAGCCGAACTTTTCTTCTACCAGCATTCCACGATGCTCTCTGATTTTGAAATGTAAGAAAGGTCAGAAGATGGTGGTTTCTTTTCCCACATACAAGTTGAGTTCTCTAGCCAGAACATGATTTCTCATTAACAATGCACAGCCTATTTATGAACTGCAAAAGTTATCTTTTTTAGTTAAAGACAGTAAAAACAGTAGTAAGGGAGTGAATAGAATTTCCAGAGCTGTCTCCTGCAGCCAAGCAATACAGTGACAAACTACAGAGTTTAAAGTATGCTCATGAAGTATTTCAGACACATAATTCCCTGTCTAGAAAAGTCAGAGTCAGCAACGGAAGCTATTTGGAACAAAAAGAAAGAAGAAAGCATTCTGATTAGGAGTCATATACAAACAGGAATGATCAAAAGGAGGAGTGATGTATAGTGGGATCAGGGTGGTACAATCAATGGCTGAAAATAGATATTTAAGCAAATGAAAGTGAAACTGAGATCTTTACACATTATGAAGAAAAAGTAGTCAGGCATTGCCACTGGATCCTGAAAGTCTTGCTTCTGCCCTTTTAAAATTGTTGACCAAGAAAACAAAATTTACTTTCGCAAATGATTCTGACATTGAAAATACTGATTTTATATCAAAATCAGAACTAACGCAAAAACGAAGCATCAAAATTCTCTAATTTTAGCTCTTAACACCTCACCAAATGCATGGCACATTATTTTATATATATCTATAAAATAATAATTCAAAAGATACCACAATAACATTTTGGTGGTGGTGGTTAAAAAGAATAATTCTGTAATTTCATTGACTACTAGGAATCCACACGGGAAGTATAGCTCTGCTGCTGCTCAGGGAAGTTCTTGCCCTATCTTGTTTTGCATTTTAATTACTAAATCAAGTAACTTAAAGATTCCCCAACCTCTAGTACTTAAGCTCACAATTAAGAGTTTCTGCTCATTTGAATGTCTAGTCAAAAGCGAATTAACTTTTCTACAACATGTGCTGCAACCATTTTGCCTGTTACAAAGATCTATGGCTTAAATAAAAGTGCATGCTTCTCTCAACATTTTCAAGAGCTGCAAACAATCTGTTTAGACTATATCACTGCAAGGTAATTTCAGAAAAAAATATTAAACTTCAATGCACTGTGATAAAAAAACCCTTTAAAACATCCCGATATCACAGTAACACATGCCATGGGCCATCATTACCATCCCAGGAACATCTGAACACTGTTTCTAAAAACAAAATAATAAAAATTTTAGAAGGAATATGATGCAAGAAGATAGGGGAAAATTATGCAGTTTTCAGGAAATCGTGTTTATTCATGAGGACATTTGTGATTGTCTTATTTGACTGAGATTATGTTACCCACGCAGGCAATCTTTGCAGCATTCATTTCATCTCTGACTTCGACTGAACTTGCTAGGCAGTGCTGCTCTTACTTTTACAATTTATTTCTCTCCTACATTTCTGGAGATCTAAAAAGCATGTAATAGTTTAGGAAAGTTTACATAGTACAGGAATAAGGAATAAAGCTGAGATTTCCCAATCTTTAGAACTCAAACCTCACCATTACTAGGTACTAGCTCCCCAAAATGTGCACTCATTAACCAAATGAATCCAGTCAAAACAACCAAACAAAAAAAAAAAAAACCAAAAACCAGCCATTACCATCTACCTGGCAGCTGTGAATCTTCCTCTTTAGATGAACCAAGAGGTATGACAGGTCAGGGGAGACCACATGGCATCTTGCAAAGACATCTACACACTTACACCCACCCCTGGAGGCAGCCAGGAAGCTCTACAGTCTTACAGCCCATTAGGATGACAAAGGAAAAGAGCCTTCTGCTGGCCCTATGGCATGAATTAGGTTGACCCACCCTA
>NW_010398220.1:19934-21180 GCF_000710305.1 Buceros rhinoceros silvestris | reverse complement strand
AATGTTGAGAAGATCGAGTGGCAGCAATCACCTATTTGGAGGGTCAGATCTAAGTCACAATAGGTTCAACTCTGTCATAAGGGACTGGTGAGCTATAAATGAAAATTTGTGTGAAAGCATCAGGAGAAAAGCCAGAGCAAGGGTTAAGAGATTATCAGATTCACTGCTGTCAGTCATGCGAGTTGTAACCAGAGGATGGCAACGAGGTTATACCACATTGTATACACCACTTTCATTTCTGTTAACCCCAAAAATAGGTTATAGCCCTGAAGATACTCAAAACAGGGAAACAAAGACACAGGTTGCTTTTTTTTTTATTATATACACCTCTCATAGTAGAGGATGATTCTTTGCTAGAGATTTCTGCACTATCTATTCACTTTAGGCATTTTTGTGCCAAGAAGAATTTAAAACAGTCCATAATAATATGAACACAGACATGTAATCCTAAATAAAGCAGAGATGTATCTACACCTTCAGAAAAATCTCACACAAGTCACTCAGAACTTGAACAATTACAACTTTTTTTAATATTATGAGTTCTCTGTACAGTCCTCATAGTCGTATTTCCAGTTCCCCAAATTCTCTCATTAATAAAGTAGTGCAGCAATTATAGCAAGTCAATTAACACTGAAGTGTCTTGGACAGAAACCCATAATGCTTTGCAAGCTGCTAATAGGCAGATTCTGTGTGGCAAAAATGGTCTAGTAAAAATATAAACGAAAGCTAGTGACAGCTTTATTCAGTTCACTACTTATCTCGTTCTTCTTTTCTACAGCACATGTTCAAATTGCCACATTTGTTAACTGTTCTGTCAGGAATCCTAAGCTCACCTCTCCAGTTCTCCACACTCTGGTGGGGTTTCTCTTCCTTTTTTAAGGTGGAGAGCTTCTTCCACTGCCACCTGGCAGAAGAGGTAGCACCATTCAGTCACTGGTTTAGATTGCATGGCTCAAATTCTCAGCTGTTGTAATTCCTCACTCGCTTATTTATGTTACAGATTTTTATTATGCGCAAGTCAAACCTTGTACGTGAATAAAAAGTATAATGAGGGCTTTTACGAAAACACAAAAATGCAAGTGAACAAACGCAAGCAGGTAACCTCTAAGTACAAGCAGAAATAAAGTGTTCATCAAATTATAGGTAAGATTGCAAAAAAAAAAAAAAAAAATCTTCTGCCATGTCTCAGTAAACCTCATCTATATCCTGTCTCATTAGGAGACAGATCAGCCGGAAAGCCAACGGA
>NW_010398220.1:332-19868 GCF_000710305.1 Buceros rhinoceros silvestris | reverse complement strand
AGGAAAGCCAAAGGATTAACTTGCTTCTTTTGGCAAGTTCCCTGTCCATCAAGCCTTAGGTTGTTTGGTTGGTGTTTTTGTTTTCCTGTTGTGACAGAACGGACACTTCGTTTGTCTTAACACTCCCCTTATAGGGAAAGCAAGTAAGGGTAACATTCATGCAATTCTCTCCAATTAAGTCATGTCATGCGAGTTCAGTGGTGTGAATGCTCATCAGGAACACTCATTCTGATATGCCAGCTACCAGCAAATTATGAGTTGCCAAACATAATCAAGAGGATGAATTACAAGACCTATCAGAAGTGTCAAGCTGGATAAGGAAATCTATGCTTATTGCACAGCCATAGTTGAGATTCACAGTACACTAAAGTGCAGAAGGCTCTGATAAAAGCCATGGAAATATCAAGTTTTTGACCCAACAAGATTAAGAATTTCAAGTAAAAACAAATATTAAAATTATTCATCCTGATTGCATTTCCTTTTTTTTAAAATAATCATATATTATTTTCATAATTGTTCACTATTCCAATGCCTGATCATAAAAGTTCAGGCTGCCTAACATCCCTGGCATTAATAACTTTCTATTAGAAGACAAAGAGAAATACTCTTAGCTTTTGCTAGCAGGCCCTCTCCTCTAACACATTGCAAGGGCTACTTTGGATAATGGGACAACTGGGGAGAAAAACTCCAGGAACGTTTCCCTGCAGAGTTTTCTTGAAATAGTACCAAAATGCCACATTTTCTGTAAGAAGTTAAGGCCTTTCACCCTCCAGTCAGATACTTTCTGTTCACCGCATTTGCACTTCGAATGTGTCTCACGGAAACAGCATCAGCAGATAATCAGAGACAAGTTTAATCACCTTAAATGCCCAGTGCAGAACAATTAAAAGAAAATTAAATTCAAGCCTAGGGAATTAATTTTCTTTACTCAGCAAATAAATTCTAGGCACCCTGACACAACAGCACTAACTCAGGGTGCAAATATTTAATTCATCTAAGTTTCTTCTCTATCAGCCAGCTGGGAGTGCTCAGGTAGGCATCTGCCGATCCCTCTTCCTGTGACAGATTCTCTGTGAGACACATACTAGTTATGATACCAGTGAGAACTACTGAACACCCTAACAGTTAAAGTCCTTACCAGAGAGACATCAGTTCCAGGCTCTAGTCATGTATTTGTAGAAATACTTAAATCTTTTGAAATAAACCGAGATATTCCATCCCTTAGGAAGAGCTTCTAATCAATAAACTAAAAGCACACTTTCTCACTCAATGTCAAAGTTTCAAAAAGAGGGATTTAAAGGCTCCCAATGCACAGTACTTCAGCTAAGTGGTTAGGGCACCTTCCTCTACATTCACCTCTACCTCTCCCTATGATTCCATAACCAAGGAGTAATTTAATCCAAATAAAATAGAGTGGTATCTTTTCATTCATTCATATTTTGTGGCTCTGCACTGAGTGATCTGTGAGTTAGCTAAAGCACAGCTTGCACCATTGCTGGCAAAAGGGCTGTGCCTAGCCAGTAAATCCATGTGGCATTTAGGAGTCGAGCTGGGTGTTCAGCTGATAAATGCCATCAAAAAGCTGGTACTTCTATGCATACCCAGTACTGGCCTCACTGAGCAAGGTACTTGACCAGACAACAGGCATTGCTAACGACACGGCTCAGGCAGGGACCTGCATCGGAATGCAGTCCCGAACGCAAGGGAGAGCCTTCTCACAGTCCTTTGAAATGTGGTCCAGCTGTGCACCCTGTGATAAGATTAAGATATTTCTATCCCCTTCCGGACACTACTGCACTCCTTTGTTAGCTCTGGTCTAATGATTCGTCACACTTGACAGGCAATCAATCAGACAAACAGTGAAAATGAAATGCAAAATAGCTGAAAACATCTGCCAAACCTCCGATTTTGCGGAGAGTTCTCATTTTAATTCGCAGTTAGTCAGTCATTATTGACTGAGAAATACTCCAGTGAGCCAAAAGACTCCTCATTATCAGCTGTGATACCTTTACCACCTACCCAGTCATGTGATATGCTTATAGCATCCCTTAATTCTTACGTTCACATACACCATTTCTACCTAGTGTGTTAATACAGGCTCTCTCCGGCTCATGGTAGAAACAAAATTGTTGTCACAGTTCAAAGTCAGTCATGTTCTGCTGGGATTCATACTTCTCTTAATGAAATTTTAGAAATAGAGAGTCAGAAAATAAAAGTGGAAGTAGAAGGAAGACATAACTGGCATACATATGCCTTAACTTCTGTAATTACTATGAAGAAACTGTGAGAAATAGAGTGGTTTGGAACAACAGAACAGTATCCAAGGCAGAAGGTCTATGAAATTCTGAAGAAATTTCTGAGGATTTTTTCTTCTTTTTTTGTTCTCAATTAAATTCCATCCCTCACCAAAAACTCAGAACAAAAACTGCAACCATTTACTCTGGTCATGTTTGCAAAAAACCTCCTGAGCCAGCAGCATAGACATCTTTATGGTTAATACAATGACACAAAGTTCTAAGCGTGATTCGAATTACTCTGAAGTGCACAGGCCAAATGAATTGGAAATTAAAATTGCTATTATTTGTGTTATACATTCAACTGGGAGAACAAATTAGAGCTAAATGACAGCTCAAATACATATACTTACTTGATTGATTTTGATTTTTTTTCATTCCCCAGTCATTAGTCTATATTTTTTAGAGAGGAAGCTTAGTTACAAAATTGTGCTGAGTGAAGAAATGGAACAACTACTTCAAAAGCAGCTGAATCAGGATTTAAATCAGATTATGCACCAGATTTATGTTGAAACTCCATTAGTATCTTTCCAATTCCACAAGTATAAATAAGGCTGATTATGACAATCACACCCCGCACATTATAACGCGTTATCTTCACTTCTGTGTGGTGCATAAATTTTCTTTGCAGGTATAGCAGCATCTCAAAATTTGTCATAACAAAGAGTACCATGAAAGACCAATGATTTAATTTACAGATGGTTCACTAATTCAACATAATAGTTTGCTTTGTTTCTTCATCCAAAAAACTCAACCTGAGATGAACATTCCTCAAAAGAGGACCGTATTTTTCAATTGAATTACTACCTTCCAACTTCAAAACAAAAACCAGAGGCCTGAAACAATTTCTTCATCCTCCTACAATTCTTTATTTGTTTTTCTAGTGTAGAGATTAAATCTCTTCTTTAGTAAAGATAAGCAAAGTCTGTAAATTTCTTGTGCATAAACTCCTCGGTCACAGACTCACCTCAGTAGGGATTGCTGATATCCTGCTATCGTGGCCTTTTGATCAGAGAAACAGGTATTAAATTCAGGAAACCATCTGTTTTCCTATGATAAACCTCGTTTTCTCCGTGGAGCTGGAATTGGAAACATTACTCTGGTAAATTATTTTAGAAACACTGCAGCAGTAAGTGATTCTTTTAAGTTTCACTATATATTGTTCCTACTTGACATTTTTGCTGGGGTTTTTTGCTGTTAAGCAAAAGGAAGTGGGAAATTGAGTACATTTCCAAGTGTGAATAGCTCCCAGGACTTCCAGAAGTAGAATTGTTTACACATCTGCATATCACCGAGTACCATAAACAAAATACAAACCAGTTACTTTTCTAAAGTTGTGGGTGCTGGGTTTTCTACACTTAAAAGAAGTATATTTCAGAGGAAATTATTCACTCAAAAGAAAAAATCACTCGATTAAGGTATGTTCATGAAGAAAAGCACCATACAGCATTTGTGGCATTATTCTAAGCCAAATCAAACAACTTTTGGCTAGCTATAGAGATACTTTTTTCAAAACTAACCTGCAGTTCTGCACATTTGTCTGTTACTCTCATTTTCTGTAGATAAACGTGAACCATTTCACTTACTAGGAAAACAAAGCTCCTGGAGAGGAGGTGATAGCATAAGAATGCCTTGAAAGAGTAACCGAAAACAGAGGGCACCTGAGGTAGAGACGGCAGAATGAAATTACCCAAATTGGAAAACTAGTGTGGGACTGAGATGTCTTATAGCTAAAGATAAGCATATTCAGTTCTTTCAGAGTATCTAAATTCTCTCTGGTTTACTGTTCAACCTGAAGTAAAATGTTAGTCCTCATAACCCTCTTGCTATTTGCTGTCCCCAGACAGATGGTGGGAGAAGAAATTTTAGTTTTATTTACATACTTTACAGCTTTTGTCAATACCATAAATCTTTCTTCTATTTCAGTATTATGGCCAAGAAATAAATATACTCCACAGAAAATTTACTGTTTTGATAGAAGCAGAATCAGTGTGAATATAGTCAGTGAATAAAACTGCCAATGTGTAGTTTCATGACAGTATTTGAAAAAACGCAAATGTTGTAAGTAAAAGGTACAAAAAAAAGTCATTAAGATTGAGAAGCTGATGATTAAACACCCCTAGAAAGTAATTTATTCTGGGAATGCTACTTAAACATATCTGAATGGCAACAGTTGCGCTTACTGCAGTTGCTGTTAGTTGATAGATCTTAACTTTTACATGCAACTGCTTTAAGGATGCTTCTAAAAGATGCCTAAAATTATAATCTCTTACCATCTTTTGTTATCAGGGTGCCATGGAATGTCTATAGGTTGAATAAAATGCAAAAACCTAATAATTTACTAATGCAGAAACTGTGTTTAATTTTATTCTAAGACAAAAAAAAAAAAAGAAAGAAAGAAAGAAAAAGCATATTTTTTCTGGTAAAACATGTAGCAACTCCTCCAGAATTCGTAAAGCATTTCCAGAGCATTGCATTCCTGGAAGAACATCATTCCCTGAAAGCGCACAAAAGCACAGTAAAAATAAACCAATGATTTAGCAGAAGTCTTTGAACAGTGGGGAACACGAGCAGCAATGCAAGAAGTTGTTCACAGGCTTTCTTTAACACAACCAGCCTTGCTAAAGCCAGCTGAATCTGTCCCCAGCACCGTAGATAGATTATTTGTCCAGCCCACCGCTGGTTTGATAACCTATAGGGTCCATAATGCACGCACCCTGCATTCTTCTGTGACAGTACTGCAGTAAGTGTTAGAAACCACAAATATTTGAGGATGTTGATTGAACAGGCTATACCCTTGAGACGGCTCTGAGCACTCCTGTTCGATAGATTTATGTACACAGAAAATAATCTGTACTCGGTAATCTTTGAAGTAAGCAATGACACGTTTCTCCAAGGTGTGGTGGGTTGGTTTTAGGGGTGGGGGGCTGTTTGTTTCTTCGTTTTTTTGGGTGTGGTTTGGGATTTTTTAATTTTTAATTATCCTCAAATGCCTAATCGTGGATTAGGCAGATTTTCTTTGGTAGCTCTGCAAAGATCTCTCCCCTCTACAGCAGGAAGATGCATTAAGCAGGGATTCTGTAAATACATTCCTTCTGCTCCTTCTGTCAGTCATATGTTATGACAAGAACCATTTAACTGGAAGTGTGTGTCATTCAATAATTGGTTTAAGTCTCTGACCTTTGAGTGTTCAGGGATTAGAGTCTTAGGGAAACCAGAAACCTCTTCCAGTTTGTAACCGTTTGTAACCATTTGCATCCATCTTGTTCATGCTGCTTGTGAGTCATCTTAAGAAGATATTTCTCCAGACAGGTGTAATTCAGTAAGACTTTCACAGCAGGTAGCCAGAGAAATCAGGTGTCCCAGTCAAATTCTAATGGGGAATGATATTCTACTTATTTAATGCTCCTTCTCCAGTGCACATTATCCTGCAGAAACTACAGTATTATTCTCCCTTCCTCATGATCTGTTGTGCTGCTCTTTGGTATCAAACAGCTCTTCTCGTACATCTCATAACAATTCTTAAGTTTCAGTAGAAAATATCTAGTTAAAAACCACTCTAACATGTTGCAGGAGTATCTGCACTTAGCATGGTCTTTGCTTTATTAATTTCTATCATTTAGGATCCGCAAAGGTGCTAAAAGGTGGAATTACCAAGGGATGCTCACTGTTAAAATGTCTGTCGCTGATCCAAGGTCACATTTCTTTTCTCATTTTAACAGCCCAGTACAGGAACTGTTGTAAAGCTGACTTGCTTGCTTTTCTCATTGATACTCTAAATATGGATTTAGGTTCACAATTCCTCATTCCTTCACAAATGTATTCTGAAAGAACAAACATGGGGTTTGACATCCCATCAGCATTGATAAAACTGTTGCCTCACATACTTTTCAAAACAGAAGTTCCAATCAATTTCTGTGAATAAAATTTAATTTATCTCTCCTCATTATTGAGGTATACTTCTCAAATGATACTTGAGGCACCCTCTCAGGCAATTTAATGTATGACATTTCCTTTCCTGCACTGTCTTTCAATTCTGCATGGAAGAGACGTGTCTGGATAACATACCTTGACATTAACCTCTGGTGAGCAATTTATTAAATGCATTTGCTAAGCAGGTTTGCTATGAGGGAATAATTACAATTGTGTGTTGCTGTCTTATTTTCATATATAGCAAATGAGATTAAAACGAAGAGCATTAGAATACATTAACTATTTTCCTTGTCCTGGTCAAGAGATCTTTGTCACTCCAGGCTTCTGCAAACTTTCCATCAGTCTAAGTTCATTAAAATTCATGCATGTGTCTTTATGTGTAGCTCCAGTGGCAGACAAAGTTCATCAGAAACTCAGTTGAAAGCCTGAATTCATTCAGATGTTATTCACTTATAAACTCATGTTCTTTAAGCCAGCGAACAGTCCTATTAAAAAAAAAAAAAAAAAAAAAAAAAAAAAAAAAAAAAAAAAAAAAAAAAAAAAAAAAAAAAATCAACAAAAGTTGCCTGAAGTGAATTTTGTGGAAAGTTGTCTAGAAGAGAACAAGATATTGCAAATGAGGACAAAGGTTGTACATTATCACTCTGCCATTAATTAGAATTGCATTTCTCTGCCCCAATTAAAAAATAATTTATGCACCTAATTGAAGATAGTTCTATGCAAGAAGCCATCCAAATTTTCAATTACAGGACTACAGATGTGCAACCTGCCTCACCAATTCTGAAAGTTCTGTGTTATCGTGCAGTAACTCTGTGAGGACTGTAGTACTTAGAGGTTAACAAAAGATAGACTGAAAAATTGCAGAGCACTCATATAATTAGATGCTTTGAGTAATTTATTTATCGTTGGTTCCCCTCCCCCTGCCCCAAATTAAGGCTGCCCTTAACACATGAATAGTTCTGTGGTTTTGTTTAAAACCTAAATCCCTTCCCACCTCCACAAAGTGCATCAGTACAAAAAAACTGTAGTTCTTATCAGTGGTCACACCTTAGTTTCAGATAAAATGTATTCTGGTGAATGGTAAAATATGATAAAAATTGTGTAGCGAAGAAATGACAAAATATTAAACCCTTGGATCATTGACAACTTCGTGTTAATTTTTTCAGATTCTCTTTGACATTCGTAATGGAATGAAGCTAGATCAGATTAGGAAAAGATTCTTCACTGAGAGATTTGTCAGTCATGAAGCAGGCGTCCCAGGGATGTGGTCACACCACCAAGTCTGTCAAAGTTCAAGGAGCGTCCGGATGATGCTCTTTGTCACAGGGTCTAGTTTTAGAGCAGGGAGTTGGGCTTGATGATCTTTATGGGTTGCTTCCAACTCAAGATATTCTATGATTCTTATAGTAAAAACTTCTAAAAGTTACACAGCCTCTTCTAAAAGTGCATCTTATGACTTTGCTGCAGAAATATACTAGTTTGTTATTATTTCTTTTTTATTTCTATATTGGTCAGAAGTTCAGTCCAACCACCGTAAAATGAATTTCCCCCTGCTTTGCTGAACACTCGGTGTTATTCCTTTGGATAATTGTGAAGACTATGCACACTATTCCAAAATTCTAGCAAAAAACCTGGTCAATTGGTCAAAATCTCTGGGCAACCCTTCACATTTTGGGAGGCTTTGTAACATCATTGTTCATTTACTGTTTTACACTGTAATTTCAATCTTTTCTAATTCATTTGGTCTGTGTTACTGCATTTGAGTGTTAAGCAAAACAAAAAAGTTTCTCCACTGACAGAGATTTATACTGGTTTAACTGAGTCTATGCTCAAGACAATCAAAACACCCCCTAATACACAGGATCACTCCACCACCTCTCCTTCCTGGCCTAACCCTTCTGAAGGGTTTAGAGCCATCCAACGTAGCACTCCAGTTGTGTTAATCATCCCACTGCGTTTCTGTCATGGCAACTGCATCATAGTTTTCCTGCTGTACAACGGCTTCAAGCTCCTCCTTTTTGTTGCCCATCCTGTGGGCATTGGTGTAGATGCACTTTAGTTGGGCCATTGTTCCTGTTACCTTTTTTTGTGAGAGAAGAGCTAGTTCCTACCTGACCATTCCCAGGTGCATCCATGATTCCTAGCTCACCAGTAACCTTTGTGTCTGGTATCTCTTGGCACTCCATCCCCTGTTTCCACTCATATTGGTGACTTAAGAACCACGCTAACACACCATCCCACAAACATCGATGTGCCGCTCTCAGGTTTATCTCCAGTGAGCCTGGTTTCATCCCTTTCCCCTTTCAAATCTAGTTTATAGCTCCTTCAATGACTCTGCTCAAAGACCTTTTCCCTGCTTTGGGACAGGTGTACCCCATCTGTCACCAACAGGCCTGGTGTCGTGTAAACCGACCCATGATCAAAAAACCCAAAGTCCTGCTGGTGGCACCAGGCTCAAGCCAGGTATTGATCTGGTAGGTCTTCTTGTCTCTTCTCATAACAATCCCTGCAGCTAGAGGAGAACACTGCTTGTGCTCCTGATCCCTTGATTAGTTGTCCCAAGGCCCTCAATTCTCTCTTGATTGCCCTTGGAATTCTTGTTGTGAGTTCATTGCTGCCTACCTGAAAAGTCAATAATCCTTAACCGTGTTTTATACATTCCAATTTTGTTTTAATAACAAAATGTGAGTAAGAAATAGAAATACCATCATGGTAAAGCTTAGGCTTGTTGGTTTTTCCTCTAAAACCACAAGACAGCTGCAGCAAAATGCTTGCTTTCCTATAATTTCATGAATCAATTTAGTGTGGCTGCAACAGACACAATGAGGTACCATCTCTCTTATAAAGCAATTCTGAGATAGGAAACAGAAGTAATTTTACTTATTCTAGTCATCTCTAACAAGAACTTAATTCTACCAGAATGTCATGTACTAATACAACGAGAAAAAGTAAGGAACACAAGCAAAGAACTTCTAACAATGTTTTTACTGTTCTGAAGAACTTAAGGAAACATTTTCCTTACCTTCGTAATAAGTTAGTCATCAATGGATTCTAGTTTTAACTTGTTTTTTTAAGAATTTTCATCTGCTAATGGAAGTAACCCCACCGGAACTCAAACTGATTAAATCTCATCAAAAGTTCTTGTAAATATCATTTTTGATGGAAGTTAATTTAAATATAACCCAACTTGTTTACTTTTAATTTCTGCGTCCTGCACAGAACACCTTAAAACTGAATTAAAACTTGAAAAACATCTTTTCAGGATAAAAAACCTATGAAGACTG
Organism: Buceros rhinoceros silvestris; assembly: GCF_000710305.1. NCBI lineage: Eukaryota > Metazoa > Chordata > Aves > Bucerotiformes > Bucerotidae > Buceros > Buceros rhinoceros. The sequence goes on along the minus strand of NW_010398220.1, from coordinate 10,357 downwards.
GTACCAAATTTCTCTACTTACATTTTTCAGTTCTCTCTCTCTTTTTTCTTTTTTTTTTTTTAATAATAAACTTGAACTCCTGAACAAAAATTCAAATGCCAAATGTTATCCTCCAAAGAATTTTTTTTCACTTGGTCAAAAAGCATTCTCTGGGCAACTCCAGTTCTAATTCCACAGGGCCAACAGCCATCATGCTCCCTCTGTAATTGAAAAGAAGTATTCGGCTCCCTAAGGCTCTTAAAATCCCAGACAATCTTTAACCCAAAATTGCATCCAGATAATTTGGGAAGTTCTGCTCTCACACTGGTGACTAGTACATTCACTGTGTTAATGATGGATGAAAACTCTAATCAGGAAAAAAAAAGTACAGAATCTATAATAGCAGGACTGAATATGAGTAACTCAAATCACAACTAAGATCAAGACACAAGTCATACAATGTCAGATCTCAACACGATTTGATAAAAGCATGTCTCTGCATTGATAACCAAAACCCCCAGTGATTCAGATTGCAATACAGTTACCGAAATATGTGGGGAACCCTTCGAAAATGACAGCAACTACTTCAGTATCTGATGGTACTATGTTTTCAGCTTAAGAAAGAATGTTTTCAATGACTGCCTCTGAATCCTGATTCTGAAGGATAAGTAGTAAACACGACTCTGGTATCTTGTCTTGGTGCAGAGCAATGCTCATTTGCTATTAAAAAAAGGTTTGTAATCAGCATCTAAGAGCCTTGATTTATCTAACTGTCCTGAATGTGAATAACACCATGCTAAGCACGGTGCCAATTAAATCACTGCCAGTGAGGCAAGTGTTGACAATGTAATATGTCACCTGCAGAAGCTTCAAGAGAATGGCAGCTGAGTCCCTGATATTTTTTCCTCTCCAAACAATAAACCACCACCAGATTACACCAGGAACAGCAAAATAAGAACATTCAAATGAACCACAAATTGTTGTTAATTGAAGTTTTTTGAATGATACAAGGTATTTCTTTAGAAAAAAAAACCCACCAGATTTCAATTAAACTCTTCTAAATTAGGAGGTTACTGACTCACAGCTGTGCCAAAAAAAAAAAAAATCTAAAGGGCAAAAGTGAACAGAACAGCAGTGCCCCATCTTCAGTGTTTGTTGCAGAGTAAAACAGTTGCAAGTGACAACAAATAGTTTAATTTTAATTGCGGTGCATTAACACTTACTTGAGAGAAGTCTGAGATTAGTATTTTTTGTTAGTTTTCTTCTGGTTTAAGTTCTGCAGTGAAGGACCACTGTATAAGCAATATTGAAACACATACATAAGTCAAATTAATTAGTCAAGGACAAAGAACATGTTAGAAGAACTGGACGGGTCAAGAAGGTTACAGTCATTAAGTTAGATACCTCAATGCTAGGAGATTATTCTAATAATCTTAAAGGATTTTCAGGAATCTCTGGGAATCAGGAAATTTCTGTGAAAAAAATATCCAGAACTGGGACAAAACAAAGCTATCGACCTGGTTTGATCTTAGCAACCACTTTTTACAAGAACAGTAAGCAACATGGACGTCCTGACCTATCTTGCAATTAAAAATCTCTCAACTGTTGTGAAGGGCATTTATAACACATATATCTTTGATATATTCTGATGTTTTAAATCATCATTTGTGGTTCATAAAAAAAGGATAGAAAAGTATCTTCAGAATGTCAAAATGAACAAATCCTGCATCAGACTCATCTTTGATTCATGGAGTCTAGTAAAGAGGTTCTCAAATGCCGCATAAATGGCCATAGATTTAATTGCAATATCATATTTGGTGAATTTAATGTGTCAGATACCATACAGTTCCTGGCGGCCACATCCGAGAATCACTGTTCTGGATCAAAGAGGTGTAATACATATCACACACCATTAGGAATGTATACCTTTGTATTGACAGCTGCGCATCACACAGTGCACCAGCATGAACAGCAGGAAGATTTTCTGCTATGTGTTCACATTTTTCTATAGAAGCTCAGCAACACACGTCCTGTATCCTTACTCAGAAACAAAGGGCATTTCTACACGTCTAAAATGAGTGATACAAAGTCATGTTTAATTGTATGCATTTTCTTCCACGACAAAACCATAAGATATATAACAAAGCTTATTTAATGTTACTTTTAACACAACTTTCATTTCTCATAGACTTTGTAACTAAAATAAACTGATTTCAGTTCCTTAGCTGAAGTTACTGGCCAGATTTACAGAATTATTGAGTCACAAATGAAGAACCACTTGAAAAAATTGTAACAAGAGACCGCTAGGAAAAGTGGGACAGATCATAAAACCCCTCAATTGTTTATGCTGTCAGGAAAAATGAATCTAAGTTATAGAGGTTACAGATACTTTACTAGTTATAGTAAAGTTATAGAGGTTATAGATATTTTACTATAGAGTTATAGATACTTTACTTAGGTAAAGTATCCAACTAGACTGAATGTATTAGAGACATACAGATTTGATATTCACACACATAAAAAACTGAACATACTGATATGCTTAAAATTGATGTGAGAATAGAATGCAACCCTATACATTTAACAATAAAAAAGGGAAAAAATAAAGAAGTTCTTTGCTTTTCTGGTCTTTCCCAGCTTGAGGATGTGATATATGGGATCAGCTGCCTTCTGTATTGTTTAACAGATTACAAAAAACCCTGGGGTCCTTCAGGGCTGTTCTAGACTTCTAAAAACTCAGGTCAGATCCACAAGGTACCCAGACCAGCTGTAGCTGGGGTTTTGGCATAAGATTAAGTTATCTAAACCAAAGCTTCTGATGCCTGAGACTGAAACACCCTGTGCTGGGTTAGTAGATGCTGCTGACTTGCAGGAGATCTGCTCCTTGCAGAAGTATCTGGGGGCCTGGTTGAAGGCCCTGGAACACCTCATGCCATGCTAATAACCTGCTGAATCCTACCTTAGATGTTCTATTTCCCACTCCTGACAAAAGATCTTGCTCCTAAGTAACTGCCTAACCCCTACCTAGCCGGAATAATGAAGCTGACATTTGTCCGGACTCTACTGGAATATCAAGAGGTAAAACTGCAACTATATCTCTCAAAAACCCACTCCTGTATGAGTACTCAAAGCACCTAGCTCTACATTCTCCAGCAGAATTTTCATCCTTGCTTACCACTCAAATGTATCCATAGCCACTTCATCTACAAGGCACAGCTAGCTTCACTTGCGGGGAAGGAGGCACCCTCAGACTCCTGCAAAGCAGAGCTGCTGGGAACAAGGCTGCCATTACGCTCCAAACTAGTGAGTCCTGCTCAAAGATCCACCATCTGGATCTCCAGTGAAAAATTATTTGTTCTTGGCCTAGGCACCTGCATTCCAGAGAGAAAAGGAGTTCAAATACACCTTGTGCTAGTAACTTCCTACAAGCTGGCTCCAGAAGTCTCCTTTTCAAAGGACTCCAACCTTGCAGCATACAAATTACTTTGGAAATTATTCCCTAGGAAAAAGAACTTGAAAATTTGGTATTGCAATGATGATGTTGGCCTACATCTGTGTTAGGGCATAAAAATCGACCTCTAACACATTCCTAAAAGGGAGTATAGAATATTTTCCATATTCATATAGAATAGAGAATTCTACAGAACATAGAGAATTCTTTATTCATATCTCATTCCTTTGATTAGCGTGATCTTAAGCACCAGAGGCTACAGGTCTTAAATGAACAGTAATTCATTTTGTATGACTGCAAATTCGTCTCGCTATCCCAGGATTGAAAGAGGGACCACCAGAGCAAAAAGCATGAGTTTTGCAGAAAATGTTCAAGTACTTTGGCTAGATATCTAAGACCATGACAGACTCATCCTGTACGGGACTACCTCTCTAACATGGAAGAGAAGACGCTCCCTTTATATTCTACCATGCTAACAACAACCTTTCTCTCAGTCAACGACAACAGCTATCCAATAAGTGGTACTCATAATTATTAGTGGTAGTTCTTTCTCACTGCCCCGATACTGTTTTATTTTTCATGCGTACACTCACACATTCTCCTCCGCATCATTGTCTTCACTTCTATTGCCTACATTAGCTGGCCTATCCCACCACTGCTTTGTATGCACTGTCCTGTTTCCACTGATGTTCAGTCTTGCACTTTGATGTCTTCAGTGCATTTTCATCTGCTATTCTTCAAAAGCCATTAGGAACAGATGGTATCCCTGTATGAACGTTCATTCAATCTGCCATGATAGTGTCTGCTTAGTGCTGGACAAATTGTTTTGCTAGCAAAGTTTTTGGCTTGACATTGGCAGTCGCATTAATTTGGGTGCCAAGCTTTCACAATGCATTTTGTTAATGCCTTGTTTCAAGCAGCTTTTTTCAATATTGCTAAATAGTTCTGCATTTCAGGGATTACATACACCCCTTAACCGTTAGCCTGTCAGTCAGGATTTCCTATTGCTCTACCCTACATATAGTGATAACGAAAAGAATTTTCTAGGACACAGAGAATTATACGTTGACAGATTCAAAAACAGAGAGAACAAAGATTTTGATTTCTGTCAATGGTTTTGCTCCTTTGGAATCTAATAATCAGAATTATTATCATAATTTTTCCAAAGTTCAATAATGCAGCTAACTCTAAATAAAAAGATTAAACAACCCAGCAAAAATAAGCCAAGATCACCTTCTCCTATTTCAGCATCTTCCAATCTGGTAAGGCCTGAGTCACTAAAACTTGCATTTGTTTATAAACCATGGATAGATGCAAAGGTACGAGTAATTGTTACGCCTAACTACAGGTTAGCAACTACAGGTTTCTGCTGGTTTGCCCATGGCACTCAGAGGTCGCTATCCAATAGAAGACACTAAGCTCAACAATGCACAGTTTAGGTTGGCTGATTCTGGCTCTGTTTTGTTTTGTTTTCTTTAAATACAGTTAGAAACACAATTAAAAAAAAAAAGAACAGAAATAACTGAAATGAACCTAGACGAATATTGTGTCAGTCAGTAGCTTATTAAAATCAACCTCCTTCATTTGCGTACTGCAAATAGTACAGTGTTGCAGAGAATCTTTTTTATATAACAGTGCAGAAGCATCATGTGCACATAGTGATATCATGCACTTTTAAAAATTAAATTATACAGGAATTTTGTACAACTGAGATGAAATACTCTGCACAGTTTCAAACCCGTGCTTTATTAGTGCTGTTCTGTCCAGATTTCCTGAATACTCTTTGGCAAATACATAACATCAAATGATTTTCAAAGGAGCAATCTTGATTTTTGAAGTAATTTCACCTATTCTAGTTAGAGACACTGAAAAGCCTGGAAAAGCCACAGACATCCTGAGTCATATTCGATTTTTTTCCCCTTCATTTTAGTTCAAGAACACGGCCTTCATTGACTAGTAATTTAAAAAGGAAGAAACAGACAACGCGAGGTCTTAAAATGTCGATACTCATTTGCAACAAGTACTGCTAAACTCTGGCAGCCTTGTGATATCTACTTTTTCAGAGATTTTTAGCATCTTCAGTTCCATGGGAAAATACAAATTTTCCAATTTTTTTAGAGGAACAGATCAGACATGAAGTTTAAGGAGGGAAAACTCACGACTGTAATTTTAAAAACTAGAAAATTCATTTTAAGGGTTTTCAGACACAGTGATGTCACTGAAGTCAGTAATGAAACCATTACCATGCTAGTCAATAAATCCATGATAAGCTCACAACCTAAATATTGCAGGAGGTTCTGTTCCTCTTCCTTCCTTTTTCAGATCAGAACTGAAAAAATGGCACAGAACAGGAAAGGATGATCAAAGTTATGGAACAGCTCCCACAGAAAAAGAAACCGAATAGGTCAGAGTCAGGTCTGGAAAATGGTCTGGCCAGGATTATTTAGGCTTCCAGATAATTCTCTGATGTAATGAAAAAACATACTGACATATACCAGGCAGAGAGGTGCAACTATTGACAGAGAAGCCCTCTGAAACTTTTAAAATATAGTGCAGTCTCGTTACATATGATAACAGGAAATGAGAGAAGCTTTGAGTCTTGTTTGAGACTAGCAGAGTTGTAATTACCTCATTTCTATAATAACACAGATTTAAGAAGCAATCACCCTTATATTGATAAGAACTGTACAGCAACAACAAACCAAATAAAAGGAAGTTGTACTATGCTACATTTAATGTATTGTTGAGCGTAGTCAGATACTTTTTCTGGCAGAAAAGTAAACTATCCATCAAAGTGCAGCAGCAGCTGGCCACTGTACGTGCCAATATCTACCTTCTCCGAGGAACAAAGGTTGCATCTAACACAATCTGGCTTCCTGTGTTTCCTTACAAACTATTCCAAATTTTTTTACAAAATAAATAAGAATATTGTAATGCAGGGAATGACAAAACAGATGTTATTAGTCAGTTTGAATAAATCAACACATTTAACAAAGCCAAGCAGTTAGTTGTACCATTTAATAATCATATCTGCATATGAAAGGTACTTCTCCATGAGGCTCCTGAACTTCAGCAAGGGCAGAGATCTAAGCAACGAGACATTCAAGCGAGTACCAGCCAAAGCATTTCAAGCAATTGCCCGGTACAGCGCAGCACGCAAGCTCACCAACTTCCCGTGGCACTGCTGCTGAGATCTCTGGGTCTGCCTTTGAAAGGCTGTACTGCAGCAGACCAGCGCAACACTTCTCTTGGACCCAGTGTTGTATCTAATGAAAAGACTTGAGCATCTGTGTGGTTTGACTCTTATGAGACACGTTCCATGACTTTTATATTTATATATAGAATTACGTATTCTTTTGAAGATCTGAGTGCTTTCAGCCCTCCTGTGGACCCCTTCTCCTTTGCCTATAATCAAAGGGACAGAAGAGAAAGGACAAAACATTTCTGTTTGCTCTTGGACCTGGAAGATCTTTCTGTGCTTCTGTCTTTTTATTAATTTGTGGTAACCTCTATGATTCACTTGTGAGTAATAGTCACACTGGTAAGTTTCCACTGTGGAATGCTGCAATATTCTTTCTGGAAATAAAATCATTAATTAAAGAAAAGGCATTACTGTAATCTAAGACACAAAGTCATTGGTTCTCACTCAAAGAGTCTACAAATGTTCCAGGTTACCAGTGTCATAAATGTTTATACGTGCTTCAAACAGAGAAACTACAGGCAAGGAATACAGCACATACTTTTCATCCACTGTACCATTTTTGTCTGACAGCTGGTGTATTTATTTTAACTGTCAAATTACGGTATCTGTCAAAACGTATCGCCTTCTTTCTATCGCCATATGCCTAGCTAAATCTTCACATTCTCACTTGGCTGTCAAGACTTGCCTCAGCGTTTTGTACTGCATATTTCTCAAGTGTAGAACAACCTTTGAAGTAATACATTCCTTTACTAATAAAGTGAAACAAAGTGTTTGTCATTGTCACTAATTTCCACATCAACTATTCTGTGACATTTTGACTATGGCAGGAAATGATGTGTTTGCCTGTAATTAAATGCCATAAATATCTCTGTACATGTCATACGTGTAAAGGACAAGATGTAAATAGTTTAAGAGGGTGAAGTACCACCTAATTAAATGGGAAGTTTAAGTCCTGTTTTGAAAATTCGACCGCAGAATACGGAAGCCTGTTTCATTTCATCTAATGAAAACTGTCCTCCAAAACTGGTGATTTAAGTGAGAACTGTTTGTCTTTTGCCTTTGGCTCTAAATGCAAAGTAGGTGCCTCACTGTACTCTTCGACATTGAAAACTACTTTTTCACCTCCTATAGGTTTGCCATAGCTCTTGGAAGACTTCAAATTAGAATTTCAGAGTGAAAATAAAATACATTTTATTATCAATATAGTTGATGTGGAAAAATAATAAAAATCTAAATGTCAGAAAAATAATTTGAAAAAAAATCCTTCCTCAGCTCAGAAAAAGAAACAGTTTACCAGAATTTTTTTTTTAATTACGTAAAACCCAAAGTATTTGGATAAAAAAAAATCTTGATCAACAATTTACTGATGTACTGTTAGCTTGGTCTGTACTCTGGAGTCCACAGCTGTGGTGTCACCCATCCCAGGTGAAAACTCCAGAGAAACCCTATTCCAGCCTGTATCCAGGTTGGAAAAATTTGACATTTTGAGAATCCCACTTTACATCAGGATATGCTCACTTGAGTAGCTGCTCATGAGAATACAGTTTAGAAGTCTTAGCATAAATTTTCAGTGTTCGCTTCTCAGGGGAAACTTGCCTTCACAGATATGAATAATCCTATATAGAATTCACACAACCTAATAACTAGTAACAGAATGAGGCAATTTAAGTCATATTTAGGATTCTGACCTTAGAGAGTTTACACAAATTGCTAATAGTGAAGGCAGCTGATCTGCCTGACTTGGAAATGTAGCTGATAAAGAGCACTCATATCATGCCTCCATGAGATGCTAATAAGCTATTAAACCACTCCAGCCGCTCACCTTTTAGCTGCAACTGCGTTCATTGAGTATCTACAGGATTGAAAGGAGGTTACCTGTGCAGGTGCTTAAGAAATGAAAAATACAAACTGTTGATGTTTCCATTTCGCTTTGTTTCTGGTGCCTTATTCTTTACCACAAGAGACATAACCCATGAGGCATGGTCTTAAGCTTCTCTATATCCTTTACGACAAATACTAATTTTTCTTCCTTGCTTCCTCTATGTAAAATTAATTTGATAAATAAATAGCATGGTTCGAACCTTACACATGAATCTTCATAGTAAAGGTAAACACTGCTTAAGAATAAAATATAGTCATAATTGAATTCACTGCCTTCAGCTTTTTTGTCCCTCAAATGATGATGAAATGGTTTTGAAAAGTAGCTGCCTTGCTTACAATCCCCAGTCCTGTTCAGAGATCATGACTGCTAAGTTTCTCTTCACAATGCCTTAATACAGAATATTTTCCTTTTAAGACAACTCTCAAAACTGTAAACCAGGCATGACTACAATCTGTAAAAATTCAGGAGATAAGAAAGCTAATAGATTATGGTGTCAAAAAAAAATAGATTTACTTTAAAAGATAGCTGGAGTAAAGAAAATTTGAATAGATAAAGTTGATCTGAGCCATAAAAGAGCTCATAAAAGAGCTATATAAACCAATAGAAGTAAAATAATTTTTATATCAAATGCATAGTCAATACAGAGTGCTTTTAACCAGAAGGATTATGACTTCTTCATGCCAGTTGGAAATTGAAGAGTAAGTTCTCGCAACTTTTTATCATATCTGCCTTATACTTTTTTGAAGTTTAGTTCTAGTCTATATGCACAAAATAACCTCCCCCACAACGGCCTCACAATTCATTGGCTGCAGTCTTGATTAGGTAATGCTCTAAAAGCTAGGACTATGTATTTTACACAATTCCAGGCAGGTTTTCAGAGACACTGTTAAAGAGGAGACACTATTAAAGAGGAATTTTGAAAAAAGAAAAAAATAGTTTTCAAATTAGGATCTTTTCACTTATCAATTTTTTTTTAATTTGTAATTTTCTATGCTGTACTTTTTATAGTAATAAAATAGATCAATAAAAACTAAAAGTTCAATAAAAACTAATTTGCCACAAAATAATTGAGAAGCTTTAAATGGAGGCAGGCTTATTGAATTAATTGCAGATACAGATTTTGATCTTTGTAGCTGTTTGCTGGTGTGAAAGGAAAGCAGCAGGAAAAAAAAAAAAGGTGCAGAAACAGGAGACATCAGGGAAGCAATAGCATGGCCAAAAGACACTTATGGCTAGTCCCTCACCAAATTTAAGTGAACACTAAGTAAAATGCTGTTTGGAAAGAGGTTTGAACTTGCAAGCTGGTTCCCATTCAAATCTGTTTCCTGTTTGAATCTTTCATGTCCACAGAAGCGTTTATGCACCTTATATCTGAGCTGGCTTTCAAAAAATACTGTTTACTACTAAAAATATGCAGAACAATCCCAAAAGAAGCAACATTTTGGCAAACCACTGAGGTTTGGGGAAAACCAGGCAAAAACTCATCAGGAAAGTACTACCGGCATCAATTC
>NW_010398220.1:0-268 GCF_000710305.1 Buceros rhinoceros silvestris | reverse complement strand
GGTAAACCCAGCAAAAACCCCATCAGAAAAGTACTACCGGCATCAATTCTCATCAGCCCTGCCATAATCCCAGACTCTAGTTCAAGACACAGGAGGTAACATTTCCTCCACGTACACTCTAAAAGCCCTGACGTTCAAGAGCCTGAATCACATGGAAAACTCTTAGAAAGCAAAACGTCCATGACCTTCATGTATTGTGGCTGCATCCTCTCCTACTAGTCACTCTAATAAAAAATATTATTTTATTAATAATAAAATATTTTTATTA
>NW_010398219.1:84154-94490 GCF_000710305.1 Buceros rhinoceros silvestris | reverse complement strand
GGGAGGGCGGGAGGGAGGGAACGGGGGCCGCCGGTGTATCCCGGTTTGTGCAGCCGCCGTGGTGCAAATGGGAGCTGGAGTCCGAGAGGGAAGCGCATCCTGGGCGTCGGCCTCTGCGTCCTGTCCCCTTCTCGTGCTGCCATCTCCCGAGCAGTGAAGCGAGCCGCTCGGTGCCCAGTCCAGCTTGGCTCAAGAAGCTGGTGCGTCTTGAAAACACGGGCTAGACCTGCGTGTCTGCCCCGTTTCAGTGCCTCGTCCAGTGGAAAGCCTTAATGAAGAGTGAAATCAAAATCAGCTCCTTCAATTTCTTTATGAATAGTGTAATTGTTCTGTCAAGCAGTACGTGGTAGCATAAAAGCAGGGCCTAAGATAAACATGCAGTCCTGGAACACAGGCCCGCAAGTATTCTACTGCTGTCCTGTGCTTGTTGAACATGAAACATCCCCTTTACAATCTGTCAGGATCCCGACTTTGTCGTGGCTGATGGAAGGAAGGGTGCTTGTACCTTAGCATAATCCGCCAGCTTTCCTGCAGCTTTCAAAAAAGCAGAAGAAATTATTTCCAACTTTTCTGAAACTATTTTGACAACACTGTTGTTCTTTGGAGGGATATTCTGTCTCTGCCCTCCCTGCCTGATAGCCCACCCCACCACCCCCCGTAGTGCTACTGAACAAGGATGACAGACTGTGCACGCTGCCTCATTCCCATACGTGTAAATAGCTCTGCCAGAGTTGCCCGCCTGGTCTGGTTTCCAGTCATTCCAGACTAACACCAAGTGTGTCCAGCAGAGTTCAGTTTGCTCCCAGGAATGAGTGTTGTGAGTTCATATTTCAAACACTGTCTCTGAGCTGCTCAGTTGCACATATTTTCACCGCTCTGCTGTTGCATCATCCAGTAATCACCCAGTAACAGCTCCGACTGATTCTCACAAGGCAGTTTCAAAGGAAAAGAATAATAAAAAAAATCACAGCAAACCATTAGAATTATTTATTTTTTTTCAGAGAGAGACTAATAAAACCAAGTTAATTTTAAAAACACGCTTTAAAAAGCTGAATCAGCATTATTGGATCGACTAAAGCAAAACAATGAGGTTAGTGGTCTTAAAATGTGAAAGGAGAAGGACGCAGAAGGCTTAAGTTGCACACTTGCAAAGACGTGGGATTCGCTCGCGTTGGAGCACACACACAGTACCTGTGTGCGTGTGCCAGCTGTTTCCCACCGGTGGAGGTTCTGAGCTCGTAGTGGTATTCCCCACACAACTGTAAGAGGCAGTGTCCAACATGCTTATAACTTGGTAATTAAATACACAGTAATGCAGGAAAAAAGAGCAACACAGAGCACGTGCCCCACTGCTGGCACATTCGAGTAATGGAAATCTCTGGGGTCTCTCAGTTCAGCTGATTTATACCTCCCACTTCATTGTTACGATAGAAACCATTCACAGGATTTTACTCTTGAAAATATTCTGTTTCTTTTACAAAGCCAATAGGAAAAAAAAGGTCTTGCTCTACATTTTCTTCTTTACATTTTTCTTTATATTTTCCAGAACACGCTAAGCATTCGAAATGTCCGTTGATATGTTTTTCATAACCTTGAAATAAACCTATTCTAAAATTTCACTCAATGCATAAATGATCTATCAGTAACTAAAGCTGTTTTAATTTTATGAAGGGAAAATAAGTATTTGGCCTGTAGACTGAAACTCTATTTTTTCTGCTAGGATTAGTTAGTCTAAATATTAAAAATGAGGTTAGGCACTGCTGGTTGCAGTTTTCAAAACAGTGAGTACTAGAATTGGCTTTGTTGATAACTACAGGCGCCTTCCGAGACTGCAGTTCACTGTAAGAAGGAGCAATTAGCAAGGTCATCTGTCCTGAAGAATGCAGCTGCTGCACCAAGGGCACCATCTGAAGGAATTCTTGCCCTAAATGAAACATACTCATCCACAGTTATTTTCTGCAGGGTACAAAATGACCTTCGTAGCAAGACCCTGGCCCTGCAGATAGCAGGGGCTGGCTGTGACAGAGCTCTGTGGGGACATCGGTATCCAACTGCCGCATGAGGCAACCAGTTTAAACTTCTGTGAGCTGCTGCTGCCTGACCTTGTAAGTGTGATTCTGCTTTGGAGCAGCAGCAGAACCACATCCTGACAGCCGCAGATGTCTACCTCTCAATCATGTTGCAGCTAGTCTGTTTTGCCTGTAGGTCCCAGGCTGCGAGAAACACAAAATCATGGGGCACCTTTAGGGGAAATTGTCTGATTTTACTACTCAAACTCTGGCCAAAGTCACCACTTGGATGCCTCACTCTCAGGAGGTGGGAAACCCTCCTGTCTGAGCAACAGGAAAGCCTCTACCCCTGGTGTTCCTCAGCTTGTTTGGTTTTTTGGTGGGGTCACAGTGTCATGTTGCAGGGGAGAGCATTAATCCAGGAGGATGTACCTACGAGCCCCCCCGAAGCGCTTCCACCAAAGCTTGTCTGCTCTGTGCCTCTCCCAGGAGTGAAGCAGAAATTAGGGCTGCACCCAGTGGGCATCCCTTCTCCTTGCTGAGGGCAGCAGCAGGAGGTCAGGAGACAAGCCTACCGTCGTGACTCCTGACAGGTACACCCGCCGTTCAAGAGCCCGCCCCAAATCAAGTAGGATTTGAATGTCAGGCTCCTGCCCAATTACCCTGTGCAGTACCTGGGCATTCCAGGAAGTCCTGGTCAACCAGGAAGACCAGGAGAAAGAGGTAGGCTTTGTACTTCGCAAACAAAAAAATATACCTCACTTTCCTTATAGATTCTGATGGCTTTTGTCTCCTGTCTCTATGCTTTTTTTCTTTTTTTTTTTTTTTTTGGTGAGGAAAGGTTTATTTTGGAAAGGGGTCTCACAGGTGGGAATCCTGAGTGAAACTACTTTGTGGCCTGAACCATCTCTAAAGATGGGGATGAAGACCCAGGTCTTCTCCTGAGCAATTTCTGCTGATAGAAAGTGAGGACTGGCTGGCTGGCTCCTGTGAGACCTCATGGCCTGTAATTCATGAGACTGATTCACAAGACCTGATTAATAATGCAGCCTGTGGTTAGCACTAGTCAGTGGGACACCTAGGAAAAAAGGTATTGCTGTTGAACCAGCCTGGAATGGCTTCGGTGAGAATGAAGCCCCCGTGAGCCTACGGATGGCCCATGTGCTCACCACATTTTTGCACTGGAATTGTAAAGACTAGAGCCCTCACTCAAGGCCACATTTCCACTAACAGCTGGGGCAAATAAGTGGTAACTTGTCCATTGCTGAGGCAGACCAGATGTGTTGGGCACCTCCAGGGAAAAGCTAAGCAGCACTTTACCAGCACTGTCCTGGGTAACAGTGGGTTCTGCATTCTCTTCTCCACGTGCCCTCTGATTTGTCCTCACCTCTTGTGGACTTCTGCTTTATATGCACTCGTAGAACTAAGCTGATTTCAACGGGTTTTCATCACTCCCTGTGCAATAGGCAGGGAAACACGCAGAAAACAGGGAATGCGGATGACCTATACAGTCATCATCTTTCCTGTGCACATCTCGGAAGAGTCTGGCAAAACTGACTCCCTATCAGGAATGGTGAAAAAGCAGATACAATTTCTGACTATCAAGCTTGTGAACAGTAGCTAAAAAGTGTTTTCCACCATCTTAAATATGAGAAGCTTGGAATATGTTTTTTTACTGTATTGCTGCTTCCACAAAGAATCTTCTTTTCCTCTCAAAAAATGCAAGACTTTTGCTGATGCCTAAGCTAAGTGTTTTTTTTAAAGTTTAGGATTTTTGTTTGTTTGTTTGTTCTAAGATTGAGCTATATCACTTCCAGAGAACAAATGCTGTTCTGAGATGCACTGCTGTGCCCCTCTGGTTTCAGTAGGGTTGCTTCGTTTTGCTTTAGAACGATTTGATAAAGATCTAGCCGTGCTCTCTCATTTTTCTTCCTTGTGATGGAGGAACAGAACCATAACATTAGTCAGCAGTTTCTGAATTTTGACCCACAATAGCAAAGATACCGAAAGACAGGAGAATAGATGGAGGCAATTACAAACAGTCCCTTGATTGATGGTTGACATTGTTAGAGCTTCAGCTGTATGTCTTTCGGTGGTGCTGAATCCCCATCCCTGCCGGTGGGTGTTGCCATGGGCAACAGCGCAGTGAAGCCAATAAAAAGGAGAGGAAATGAGGGGAAACTCAACCTTGGGGGAAGCTGTAGGGTATGCACTATAAATTATGTTATACTCAGCAATATGCGATATCAAAATTCAGGATAGCTGCGTGTACCTTCCAGCAGTACCGTGTCGGTTCCTAGTATCTGTTTCTCCCATAAAGTATGTGTGTTCTAAGTTTTGTATGGCTTGCTGCTTACCGTCTTGCGTCTGCCTTTATTCAGGCAAGAAAGAAATGGTAAAATAATAGCAGAAACATTTCCATTTGGTGCATGTATTCGCTGCTGTGTTGTCGGCTGTCAGCTGTCTGCTACTTCCCTGCTTCTTTCAGCTAGAAAAAGTGATGTGGTTCGGTTGTGTACTAACAGACGGGCTTGCAGTGGTACTGGAATTCCCAGCTATTCTCTTATACACATGATTAGCAGCACACAGAGGTTTTGTTTTGTTGTGTTTCTGTTTTTTAAAGAAGTGATCGGCATATTTGTTGTTTCTGTTAACTGTCAGACAGATGCAGTCAGCTTTTCGAAGGCGCTAATGACTCTCTTAGAAAGGAGGAAAGCTCTTCTAAGCATCTGGTCAGCTGGTCCAGGTTCTGACTTCCATTAAGCTGGTGCCAGTTCAAGGTAATTCCACTGAAGTAAATGGAGTTTGGCACAGGTGTAAAATTAAGCTGAATTCAGCTTTAATTTCTGCTGCCAGACAACCCTATATTTAGAATCCCATTTTTCATGGAGTACAAAGGCTTTTTTTTCCCCTATGAATGGAAACTCATAAGCACTGCAACCCGACTCCTCTTCTGTCTGGTCATGCAGCAGAGAAAACACCCTCAAATCACAGGTCACAGTTTTGCTACGCTTGTGATCTTTGCACTAACAGAAAGAGACAAACTTTCAGGTAATACTAGCATCATCACACGGAACACTAGACACGCTTGTTTTTGTGACCTATCATGTTTGATTAGATTTTCATGAACGCCTCTGCCACAGACATCTACACGTGTGCCTTGACTAGTGCTGTGCTAGCTGTAATAATAGTATCTCAAAGAACTACAAGAGAAGAGGTAGTCAGTCCAGTATGATGAGATTCTTTCCACCATTTCAAAATGTTGATTTCAACTGGAAATTATGCTAGAAAGGCTTATCCATGGTCCAGTTTTCAATGTAATATAAACCTGAAGCACAAGGCAACAGATTTTCTTTTTTTTAATTTGTATTCTATTTTCATCAAAGCACATTAGTCTTTTCCTTAGGGGACACTAATTTAAAAAAAAAAAAAAGAATGCGTGTTAAAGAGCATTTTTAAAAGAAAAAAAACCTCTCTAAAATTACCATGTAATATTTTGCCTTTATTCAAACCTCCCCAATGCAATTTACTACATTGCTAATAAGAATCTCAGGGAAGCAGGGACAGGTTGCTGTTTTTAAAGATAATAAAGTTTGTTTTCAAATGTAGCAAAGGTAGGCAATTCTAAAGGCCCTGATCAATCACTAAGGAGCTTTGTTGTAAAAAAATACTTCTTTAGAATACAAAGACTTTTCAGAACATTCAGGCATAAAAGAGCAGGGAAGAGTGAGAGAGGACCATCACAAAAGCAGGCATAATTGATTCATAACGTGCTGAAGAGATACAAAACAACAGTGTAATTACACACTATTCTGTTTTCCTGCAGCTTCTTGCAGATGAATTGACCAGCTTGCATCCCAGTTCTGCTCGGTATTATTAATTTTATTAAGCTGTAAGTTCTTATATTTCAGTCTGTTGTCAGCTTTACAGATTTTACAGCAGCAGTTGAAATGTAGCGGAGCTGAATGAATGCGTCTTGTGCTAAGTCTTCCATGTCGCTCCAGAGAGCAGCACGCTCTCACCGCAGGCCTTCCTTTCAGTCCCACTAAGCTTCCCAGGAAAAGCAAACGGTGCCGCCACCATTACAACATCCAATCAATTAAGCACGTCTGTGAAAGCATTTCTTAAAAAAATGGTGGGCCTAAGCTTACGAAAACCTCTCAGACGGCTCTTATCCTAAAGTGACATTGTCACTTGCAGGCTTAATTTATGTCTTTGAGAGACATGGTGAAGCTAGAGGAAAAGGAGGAGGAGGATTCCGCCTGGGAAGGAAGTCTTTTTTGGTGCAGCTCCTCCCATTTGCCTCTATTTACTGCCACGGAGTCCAGCATAGGCTTCAGTTTCACATTCAGCTTCACTAGACACTGGAAAAAGGTTTAAAAAAAAAAAAGAGAGAAAAAATACTGACAATATTTCCATTCCTTTGATGGACTGTCCAGGGAGTTACAGGGTAAGAAGAGTTAATCTGCACCACGCCCCCACCCTCCTCACCCCCAGCTGTAAATTCCTGTGTAGATAAAGCTTATTGTTCCTATTGAGATCTCTTTATCTTACCCATTTTACCTGAGGCTTTAAGTAAGCCACCAAAAATGTCAAAAAAGCCGGGAAGGTGGCAGAGTCCTTTTGAGGCATCCCCCAAGTGCCTGAGGCTATCTGGCTGCTGGCATCTATGAGCAGGAGGTCCACTGCCTGGATGACAAGTTGGACAAAACTGAAATAACCGTCGGATTCTCCCTAGAACTAGATTCGTATTTCCTATAGATGAGTAAACCACAATAGTACAGTGCTTTCCAAAGCTGGGAAAAAACTTTTCTGTGTGCCTGAAGAAAAAAAAAGATGTTTTCTTTTCAGATTGTGCTGAAATCACCTCTCTTCTACACACACTCAGTCCAAAGCTCACAGAAGCCAGTAAAGAATCTTTTACAGGGTTTCAGCTAGCTTTGAATCAACCCAAAATTATATAATTCTTGCACACCCTTGCTAGAAGTTTATTTTACCGTCGCCTTTAGTATCAAATGCTTATGTGGAAAGACTGGCCAGCAGGAGGAGGGCAGTGATTGTCCCCCTGTACTTGACACTGGTGAGGCCACACCTTGAGTACTGTGTCCAGTTTTGGGCCCCTCACTTCAAGAAAGATGTTGAGGTGCTGGAGCGTGTCCAGGGGCAACAAAGCTGTTGAAGGGTCTGGAGACAAGCCTGATGAGGAGCAGCTGAGGGAACTGGGGTTGTTCAGACCTCATCACTCTCTACAACTACCTGAAAGAAAGTTGTAGTGAGGTGGTGATCGGTCTCTTCTCCCAAGTAACAAGTTATAGAACGAGAGGACATGGCCTCAAGTTGTGCCGGGGAGGTTTAGGTTGCATATTCAGAAAAATTTCTTTACAGAGAGGGTTGTGAAGCCTTGGAACAGGCTGACCAGGGAGGTGGTGGAGTCCCCATCCCTGAAAGTGTTTAAAAGACGTGTAGATGTGGTGCTGAGGGCCGTGTTTTAGGGACCCTGGCAGTGCAGGGTGAACGGTTGGACCTGATGATCTTAAAGGTCTCTTGCAATCAAAATTTGAATTCTGTGATTCTGCTTCACTTGGTTTTGACCCTACATTAAAGAGACAGAACTTCATTAACAGCAGCACCTGGATATGAAGAAAGGGTTAACCAGTTACCTCTGAAGTGGTCATGTAATGTGTCTTTTCAAAACAGAGGATTATTATTATTTTGCGGTTTTTTTGATTAGCAGGAATTAGGTTTGTCTCTGATAGTATGAAAACTACATATTTTTCATTTGAAATAAAGGATCGGTGCGAGATAAAAAAAAAATGAGAGAAGACAGCAACAGTTCCTCTTCTAAATGTGCAGAAAATTATAAGAAAAAGAAAGGAAAGGGGAAGCAGGCACCTTTGCAGCTGATAATTTTCATTATTTGTTTTAAATAGCAGAGTTAACAGCAAACATTTTAAATGGTCCCCAGGGCCCCCACACTGCTAAAGAACTGGATTTTTTTATAGCTAGTCTGCGAGCCATGGCAGCTTGGTTAGCTACTGAAGTAAGTCTTGGTAGATTTTTAATTGAGCTATTATATGATAATTAAGGGTTAATGGCCTGATTTTAAGATGTGCTGAAAACTTGCAATTTCAGTTGACTTCAGTAGGAAATATGAATGCTCAGCACTTCTGAAAAATCACGAGTAAGAGGCTGATTTGTGTGGAACTCGAAGCAGATCTGCTTGAAATTATTTCCTCAGAATAGGGAACCGGGCAGCCTTGCGCCTGGGGTGAGAGGCAGCGTTTGCTGCAGTCTCTGCCACACATAGTGGTGCTCGCTGGCGATGATCGTTCGTCTGATAGAATGGATGTAGTAACATTCCCATCACCGTACCTCAGAGCTCCCCATTTTTAGCTCTTTGTTTTAGACCACTGTGTATTCCTCAAACCTGATCTGGCAGAGTCCAAAACAGAGGGGCAGGAATACCTTATGAACACTTGAAAGTACCTGGAAAGCTCACGGCTGTTATCATTAGCACCTGATTACCACTGCCAGCTCAGGGAGGCAGTGCTTAGATATGTGAATCCTGACAACAACTGATCAGATCCTTTCTGTGCAAAGCCAGTGGTAGTGAGGCTTGCTGGTATTTCTTAAACCTTGAAAAAATTTTCATGAAGTATTTTTCCAATATAAACTTTTGATTAAAAAAAAATCACTGTTTAAATAAGTGTTTACAAATCAATGTTTCTCAAATGTCTTTAAGCACAAAGATGGCATTTTGCACTCATGCCCCACCAGCCCCAGGATCTGTAAGCACAAAAATGCAGTGCAGGCTCTTCTTGTCATAAATGCTATTCCAGCAATCAATACCTGCTACAAGCGATATAGAAGAGCAGGAGCTTATTGGGACAGTGGACTCTGCTTCAGCATGGCTGTGCAGCCTTCAGCTATGCCTGTGACCTTTCTGTACTGCTTTATTGCCAAAACTGACCACAAGACCATGATGGTTTCAATCCTTGTGCCGAGGGCAAACGCAGAGTTGTGGACATGACCTGCTGCTATTCCCATCCCTCCAGGCCTAGGCATATGCCACCCTTTTATGGTAGGAAACAGCCCTCTCACGCACAGTGCCAGGAGGATTGCGAGTGCTTGAGCTACTTCGATCAGCTGGCTTTGCATTGACTACAGCGGAGGCCAGAAGCCCCAGTAGGTTTGGAATGGATTCAAGAAGCACCCACACAGTTCCACAGTAATCACTGTATCTTCTGAGCTGTAACAACATTTTAAATCCCAAAGTAAACACATATATTGCTTAGAAATATATACCTAAGCGCATATTACTGTCTTATAACCCAAATGCAACAGAGGTTACCAGGTAAATAACCAGAATGGTTAACTAATAACATTAACTTCGATGAAATAAATTGAAAGGAGTATTTAAGAAAGAATAAACCATGTCTTTGATATTCACTTTTACCATAGCACATGCAATTAATTCTATGGAATACTTACAAAATATATAGTGTAATTTCAAGAAACTTTATTTCGTTACACGTTAATTTCGATTAGGGATACTTGACAGGGCAGATTTTTCACCTGGTCTATAAAATGTCTTTATCCAGACATTGATTTGATGTTTAAACCACTGCTTCTGTATTTAGCATCCTTTCACTTTGGAGCTCTTTCATCCTGATCTGGTCTTTTAATTAAACCAACTACTATAATTCCTACGGAAATTAGCTTTTATTTTATTTTTTTCCAGCCACCAAAGTATTTCAGTAGGACTTTTCTGATACAAAGTACACAAATTGGATTTTATTTCTGCTTGAGATGTAATTAAAAGCTCATTTGATTACTATATATCTGGCCCTGTTTTAATTATTAAACTCCAGTAATCAATTTTCTTTTATGAAGCTTCTGGGAAATTATCTCAAAAGCAACACATTTCTCTCCCTTCTGTCAGGCTCTCAACCATATACTGAATTACATTCACAGCACCTGTTCCTGATCCGGATTAAACCACCAATTTATTTCCAAAGCTGTTTAAGTTTATTTGGCTTTAGCCTCATCAGGGTTTTCTATCTCCTGGCCATGATTTTTACTTTCCATTTTATTGCATGAGAAACCCTTGACGTACTGCTCCTCCACACCACTATTTCTGATGCAAGTCTCTTCTGAACAGCTTTGTTCGTGACCTGTCTAATTTGGTATCCAGCTTCTCAACACCCAATTTATTATTCGCTCCAGTAGGAAGAGGCTTGGACTTCAACAGCTGTCTGACACTGGATACCACCACATCAACTCATAGCTCCAGAAACACCCCTTGTCCTCATCCCCCCACCTGGTTC
>NW_010398219.1:75371-84078 GCF_000710305.1 Buceros rhinoceros silvestris | reverse complement strand
AGCAGGCAGGCTGTGAGCTGGCAGGCAGCCAGCCCTGCACAGGGGTGAGGGAAGCCCTGCCTGGGGAAGTGCCCATCTCTCCACTTGGGATCTCCACACCCACCTTCAGTCCTTCCACTGCAATGCCGTTGCCTCACTACACAGCACAAGATACGGGACTGGTGATCTTTCTCATTTTATCCCCTTTACAGTAAAAGCTGCTCTTAATAACAGAGTCATGAAGGGTGCTGGAAGAGCAGCCATCCTGGTGGCTGTGTGCTCCAGTATGAGGAGAATGCTAGAGAGGTCTGCAGTTCCCGTCTGCATCCGTGTATTACCTCCGACTTGTAACTAAGCTGTTTCTCAGAAAGTTACTGTATAGCACTTACTTTTTCTTACCACCATCAATTATTTGGTTGTCTTCTGTGACTACATTCTGCTCTGCCCACAGCATACGTTCACAAGGTATAGCTCCTCTTACATATAAGCTCCTCCAGTACAAGAAAGGGTTAAAGGCACTTCAGCAATACTTGTGAACATATTTTGCTAGATAGAGAATGCAGACATAGTAGAAGTAGCAACAAATGACTTCAGGGAAAGGGCGATGGGTAGCAGTGGAGGCACTGGTGGTAGATTTACCTCCTGTATTGAAGGGTGGTGGTAGGGGAAGAGGACTTCATCTGCTACATCACCTTAATCTCTGGGAAAGGATGTTAGCTGAAACAGCCAACATGCAGCACAGATATGTCCAGAGTCTAAACTACTGCTAAAGCAAATACAACATTTTGTTGTTATTCTAAGACTAATACCAAATCCTTTTACAGAGGAGCATGGTATGCCCTAACTTACAAACACTGCAGGACCTCCAGAGTCGTCATCTTTTTTCCCCTGGAGATTCTCATCCAAATATTGACCAGCTCTGCCCTTGCTTAATTTATGAGTTTTGACAAGATTACAGCTCATGGAAGTATAGTTGTGGGTCTAATTTATAAAGTGAGTTTATGGAAGAAGGCCATATAAATTCATTTTTACGACTGCGCACATATCAAAAAGTTACAGGTCTCAGTGTTCACTCTACTTTGGAACACAGTGGTTTCTAATGAATCACTTTTATGATGTAGACAGCTTCTGAGTTGGAAGGGAGGACTAGTGACCGAGAAGCCATAGGGATAAATTCAGACCTGGTGTAAGCTTATGAAGCACTGCTGAAGTCAAGAGTCATGACCAGTTACAGCAAAGCTGAATTGGACTCCTGAGTTTTGCTGAAGTGGCTTTCATGTGAGAATACATAGGGCAAAGGTGAGCTATCTATCTGAAAGTCCTTGAACTTCAGATTAGTTCAGATAAAAGGGAACCTGTATTGCCATCATCCACAGATTTGATCTGCATAATACAAATACTTGATGGAAGTTGTTATGAAACCCCAGAAGTATTTCTGCATTAATGCCTATGTACTAAATTCAGAAACACTGCTAAAATTCTACCTTCTGTAGGTAGAATACAGAAAATAAAGCAATACAGAGAAGATAAAGGGATTAGCTTCTATGAACCTTTGACTCTGTGCGTATATAAATAAATAATTTGCTCAGGGTTATTATTTGATTCAGGGGTATAATTAATCATTATGTTCCAAAAAAACCCCAAGAACCCTGTATTTGGGGAGGGGGCTGAGTTATTGAAAAAAAATTTACTGCAACCTCCTCACAGTTGAGGGAGGCTTTGTTTATTCCTTCTAGGGCTTACTGAGAAGGTGTCCACATCACCGAGTACGTAATACATTAGTGCATTACTTTGCAATTCTGACAGGGAATTTTTTCTGATGCCTAAAAATGTAATTAGATGAAATGAATACACCACTAACGTCACTGATGATGGAAAACAGGAATTTCCTTTAGGTTCTCTGTGGAAAGCGTCGGTAGCACAGAAGGAAGCCAGTTACGACTGGAAACAGATCTAATAATGTTCAGCACTTCTACACCGAATTAACTTTGTGTTTCTTTCTAGTGATGGTACACTAGCAAGAATGATGCCGCACACCTTTGTAAGTAAACATGCATGCTGTAGAGGGATGATTATAAAGTAGGATTCTCCACTGGTAAAATGTGCCAGGTACCTGAGGGAGAAAAATATGTACAGAGCTCCTGGTAGTCAAATGTGCTCTGATCAATATCAAGCATGCTACGGGGTCAGAGCGGAAGAGCAATACTGAAGGACTAGGTACCTACTGAAGTAGTTCAACTGATGTGTTGCTATAGTTGCAAATGATTCATCTGTTCACAATAATTTCATGAAACCAAGGGTTTGCTCAGAAGAGGAAGAGTTATTATTTCATAAACAACTTCTTATTTGACTCTTGTTTATGGTTTTGATTCTATGTCTAAAGCATGCAAGAGACAGAACGTTTCTCTTTTCCTTTCAACATTGTAACCAAGCAGCTGATCAATGTCTTCTGCCTTGCTATTAAATGGATTTTGAAAAACTCCTCAAACCATATCAGTCTCATATCCTTATTTAGTTCTTTGAATGTGCCCTCAGCTGGGAATTCTGCAGGCAACTGTGATTCTGTTGTGTTAAACACTTACTTGAAGTGTTTCATCCATCATCATTTCTAGTCCTTTTCTGATGCAATGTAGTTTGTGCTTTGTCTTTCTTGAAACTGAATGGCTGTTAAATTATCCATTTATCTTCTTTCAGATTTGCTGTACAATTTGAGTTCCCTCTATTGGCTGTCTCTTCTCCCTTATCTGCCAACTTTTCAATCTACTTCCTCAGATCTTTATATACATTTCCACACATGACTGCATGTCCTTTGCAACACATTGGGCAGGTAATTCTAACTAAGACGGCAATGGAGATTATAGTATTATGAATAATTCACTTTTCCTAACAGATCAGGCTGAAAGCCTTTAATGAAACTTAGCTTCACTGAAGTCAATGGCAAATATTGATTTTTCTGTGTTCTCCCAAATCCTTGTTGATGACCTGGCCGTTCAGTTGAGACCTTTTGGCATAAGATGGCTATCTAGAAGCAAGTTGGAAGTACTCTCATTTGAAGGGGAAAAGTACTTGTTTCTGCTGTCTCTTCTAAGCAGTTTGAGAAAATGTGTGAATTCCTAAAATGGTTAGGGTATTGTTAGTAATAAAATATTTCATCAACAATCTCACCAAATTACAAAAATCCTAGCAAGAATAACGTTCTGTTAATTTCCAAAAGCAAAATGAATCCTGCCCTTCCCTCCGGAAACAAAACAAAGAGGATCAAGATCTCTGGGCCCATTGCAAATAAGTGTTTGTGATACCTCACAGATAAAAAAATCCTTGCTCTGAAACCACCAAAACTATGCTTTTCCATATTACACTGTGAAACAGTGAGTGGCTTGGAAGGGAATTGCAAATAAAAGCATTTTTTCTTCCTTGTCTAGCTCTTCTTAACCTTTTCTCTCTGTTATTACAAAAGCAGCAGAACCTCCACCACAGACTCTTAGATGAAGGGCATGAAAGCTAGTTTGCCTATGCTTATGCCGTTACTGGAAGTTGTAATACAGTCATAGTATCTGAGTTTTCTGAAAGTTCAAGAGAATTCATTCCAGGTGGCCTCATTTAGATTCATCATTAGTAGACAGGCAAAAAGGCAACAAAAGTGCTGAACCTAGCTGAGTTCCTATTTCAAGGCTACAGAAAGATCCTTCTGCAGTGCCAAAAAATCTCTTTTCTCTGGGACAAACCCTTATTCCTAATGTACTCCTTAGCTACCAACTCCCGCCAGCACTGGCATTTGGCCTGATTAAGTTTCCTCTGAAGCAAATTTCTTACAAACACAGCAGAATATGTTGCACCTGCTCTTCCTTGGATAATATTACCCCCTGGATTTCAACAGAAAGTGAGACTAATTTGATCTGCCAGTGCCGGTGCAGCCTCAGCCCATGGTGTATCGCACACCGCATCCTGCGCCTATCTGCTTTACTAATCCTTATCAGCCAGACAGTCCCAGGAAGCAGAGGTGCATTATCTCTCACTCTCTGTGTCCAAACCAAATGTCAGATACAAGCCCTGCCGAAAGTGTGCATCTTTGTGGTATTCTTCATGATCTATTGAAAGCTATCCTCCTCTTCTCTCTGCATGCTACAAAGGAAAAGCTGATTTCAATGAAAATCACACAGAGCTGATCAAATTGCTTCCTATGAAGACATTTTTCTGCATAACTAAGTCTTGATTTTTTTTTTTTTTTTGTTAAGACACTTCTCAACACCTTGAGAACATATTTCAGGGAATCCCTATATATTGCTCACGGTGAACAGCTCACTACGGAGTACTATCCCTGCTCCCTAACTTAAAATAGAAGAGCAGTGCTCTTGACTTCTGTGTCAACAGTCCCAGGTATGGGTGAATGGTGGGTACAGCAAGCCATTTCCAAAATGTTCCTGTGGATAAACTCTTCTTCATTAAAGAATTTCCAGTTTTTCAGTTCTAACTGTATAGAGAGGACAGAAACCTCTGAAGGAAAAAGTCTGCGTTTTGCCTGCATCCAGTGACTCTTGCCTACGGACTAAGCCATCCCATACAGTCCATTTAGGACAAGAAGGAATTCTAGAGGAGTGGTCCAAACCCTGAATTTCTTACCAAGTATTTCCTTATGCAAAATAGCAATTGAAGGAATGAGGGAAAGCAATAGAAGTGGTGACTGAGGCAGGGCTGTGTCAGGACATAGCAGTGTAAGCATGATTCCTCAAGCATACCTTTCCTGCTCTGCAAAGAAATATTAAAAGGTTAATCACCTGCCTTTGTGATTATACCTGGTGTGCATATGCACTTCCAATTCAGGTGTCGAAGTCAACTCTTGAACTAGAGATGTTAAAGTACAGAGATAGTCATGATTGTTGGAGGTTTCTGTGTATTTTTCCCATGCTTTGTAGAGGCTCTACCCTTAACGATACCTGGTGCACTTAATGTATGCTTACAAGCAGAATAGATGCTTTTGCAGCTACATGATCATACTGTAAAGACAGATTTTAATTACAAGGTCAGACATTATCTTTTGGAGAAAGACAGGCATATGGGAGCTCCCGGAGTTGTAGACAGAGTGATTAGATTTCTTTCTAAGTATGTCAAACACTGTGATAAAGAAGGACCCTGTCCCTCCACATTCCGTTCAAATATTTAGAATACTTGCTAGGCTAAACATAAATGTTTCTACCCTTCCAAGATGGTCCCTAGAACCCCGGATGGAGTAATGCAAATTCACTTCTGTAGATACTATTATATGTTTAAAGCTTTCAATAATGAAGAAAATCTTGAATAGCACTAAAAATAGCACTAAAATGGCGCAGTTCAATGGAGCACCAAGGTAGAGGTGAGCAGGGCAATCTCAGGCACGCAGAAGTTGTAAAAGCCATGAGCTTCTTTATCTTCCACAAAGACATCTCCCTTAAATTTAAATAGCTGCTGTCATTGTCACTGACTACCTGACTATGTATTTCTCTGCCCAGAAGCAGAGTGCATGGCCTTTGGCCCTGCTATTCATAGTGTTACTGTCTCCGCCTAACAATGCTGTGTGAACAGAGCTGGGCTTCTGTTAGCATCTTTTGTTTGATGTGAACCACTGAAGCTTTGATGTTGTTTGTGAGGAAAATAATGACTAGAAAGAATAGGATCTTCACTCTCCCACTCTGTCTGCTCCCCACAGAGAAAGCTAATCTGAGTTGGGAAAAATCTGTGAGTGATCCTGTTTTAGGTATACACAAACCACAGTGTCCAAGTGTTGAAACTCTTAGCATCTCTTTACTGGAGGATCAGAGAGGCAATTTGTCTCAATGATCAAAATTCTGTTTCCTGTTCCACGAACATGTAAGCACAGAATACTTTCTCTGTGTGGCAAACACAGCTGTTGGTGTAACCAATAGTGCTTTATTTTCAGTGGGATGTCTTAGATTTTCTGGTTTAGTAGCATGTGCTTCCCCCTTACAGAATGTTGTAACAAAAAAAGGGGGATGATTAATTCATGCTGAAGCTACACTGGTAGATTTGAAATGCTCTCCAGTTCAAAATAATGCATTTTTCCTTATAAATTATTACGCTAATAAGCTTGTTTCTTATATCTACTGATGAATACTTTTCTTGCTGGCATTTTTGAATGAAGAGCAAATGTCATGCAGAAAAGATAACTAAAGCTTCTAGAATTAGAGCTTCAGGCTAAATGGATGGCTGTTCTGCTGCTCAAGGCAAAAACTCCACTGTCACATAAAAACACTGATCAGTGATAACTACAGTAACAAAAAAGTAAATTCAATAAAATTATCATGTCCCAAACATAATAAAAAGCAATGAACAAAAAATTGGGAAGGTTTTATATTCACAAACCTTTCATCTACAGTGTGAAGGAAAAAGATTTGATTACTAAGGTATTCTGAAATTGGAGGTGGCTTGATTCCCACATTGAAGAACAGATGTGGGGGAGAGCAAGGGAGCAGAGCCATGGCCTACCTTGTGCCAAGAGCAGAGCCAGACTTAGAGAGCAAACACAAAAAGGTTTTGGATTTAGACACCTGGATATAAGAAATCTAGCTGTGTGTAATTCCTTATAAATTTTTTTATAACCCCAGCTGCCTTTATATATCTGTATTCAGCATCAAGCTCCACTTTAGCTTACGATGAGGCACATTTTGTATATCTTTGACCTTCTTTCTTCTGGGTTGGACAGGCATTCCAAGGGGCTGTCAAATGGGATTACTAATGCCATTTACCCATTAGGTGCCCACCCATAAGATGCCTACATCTTGATGGTTTGCTAGTTGCTTGTAAACCTTCTCACAAAAACCGGCCAAACTCAGAAAACAGTTCTAGCTAGGTAAGCAGAAGGATGTGATACACATCCCCCAATAAAGGAGACTTCATTATCCTTTACTTGGGAGAAGAATTGCATCTCAGAGTGGGGTGTCTTGAGCTAAGAAGATGCATAAGGAGGAGGTAGAGCCAAATCTCCCCAGAAGACCGATCAACTCCCAAAGAAAGTTTCAGAGTGGAGAATAAAAATAAGGCTTGGAAAGCCTTAATTCTCTAAAATGCTCTGCAAAATTTGTATATTGTTTATAGTATGAAATATTCTTCATGGGCACTCTGGTATGGAGCCTAGCATATAAGCTTGGACTGCAAAGAAGATACGGTTTGTTTTAGTACTGTCAGTGGCACCGGGGTGGTGTCGGACCACTCCTGGGAAGTTTGGGCTGTGCAGTTCCTTCTGGACTTTAGACATCGGCAGCTGCCAAGAATAGCCTACTCTTGGGAACTGCTTTGAGCAAAGCAAACTTCAGGGGGCTCTGCTGATCTCCTGTCTGACTTTAATGGGAGTTGCCAGCATTCACTGGGGACCATCTCTACTGTGCAGGTGTCAGATAACAGAGCACAGCATTAGGTCCTGCTGTAGCAATTGTGTTGTTACGGACGCACGCATTCCCTGCAGAGTTCTCTTCAGGACTCTGGATGCTAAAATGTGCCCACACGGATTCAGGACTTCTAATCACTAGCGCAGAAAAAACTGCATGAAAAAGCCTTGATTTTGTTCTCTACGTTTTAATGTTGTAATTTTGGTATCAAAATGAGTGTCAAATGTTTATTTCAAACACACGGTTTTTATAAGCACTGTGCTAGTGAGCTCTGTGAATACCTCTATAAGATTTTACTGATTTGTCAGCTGCCACACTGCCTCTTTATTTTGCATTTGTAATGTAACCCATTCTCTCCCCACATGCAGTCCCCACAACATATTAGAACAGCTAGAATTTTAAAGAATGTATTTGGAATGGAAAAAAAGACATCTAGGACTGGGCCATAGTTGTGTAGTTGTAGTGTTCAGCCAGCCCTAAACAGAGGATTTACAATGCCTGAATACACTGCTGATGTGATATGTGTATTGAGGTTTGATTAAGCTGGATATGAAAATTAAAACTTGGCTCCACGTTGAGGAGAGAATCTCCTGCAGTGTGATACTATGACATCAAGTTTTCTGTTTACCCCTAAGGCTGGTGCTGCAATGACTTCCAGGTTTGATGGTGTCTCTTTTTTAAGTTGTTGAGCAGCAGGCTAATAGCTGCACAGCATGATACAAAGACAGCAGAAAGCAGGGAAATCAGATGTGAATATATTCCCCAGAGATCTCCTGCTAAGATGGAGCTAACTAACCAGAGCTTTAGCGCTCAGACAGTCTTCTCACGCCGAGGATGGGCTGATTATCAGCTCTTCCCGCTTTATGGTACATTTTTGGATTACAGATGCTATTACAAATCATGAATTCTGATATAATATGCATTCTAGTGTATTATGAACTATTATATTGAAAGGAACATTATTTTTAAAGCGATTTCATCCAAGGTCAGTTTCCCCACCTACCCCATATTGCCCAGAATGATCTTGGTATTTTAAAAAACACAGGTTTATATTCTTCTTCTGTGCTTGCTTTCCCTTAATTGTTTGAAAGCCATAGATTTAGTTTATTTCATCATGACAACAACTGACCTAAGAAAGTAGCAGGATCTACTGGCAAAGCAGTAGCTCACCTCACTGTTTACACAAGCACATGTTGTCCATGTCACACATGGACATGGGCACGTCACTTCATTATTGCCACAGTGGCAGCCTCAGATGCCACAAGGTACAGAGGGCAGGGGAAGCACATCATCCCTCTTACCTTGTATGCTATTGGTGATTGCCAATCCATTTTTGTTTGTGTGTAGGG
>NW_010398219.1:62408-75289 GCF_000710305.1 Buceros rhinoceros silvestris | reverse complement strand
GGAAGCCACATTCAGGCACCAATTCATCCTTTTAATGATGAACCATGGGAGCTGGTACCTGCTTCCCAGCTCCTGACTTTGTATTATTATCGACCCATTCCTTGCTTGGAGATGCGAGGCAGTTCAGGGTGCAGTGGTAACAGGGAAAACTTACTGCAGTTCCCCAAAACTGCCTAGTGAGAACATCTCCATGTTTTCTCAGATATCAAACTGGCAGTCTTTAGTGGCATGAAGTGGTCTGTGGGGTTTCAGTGAGTAGGAGGAAGAATGGCCAACACAGTTATAGATGGTTAAGTTTCTATAGTGTTATATTCCTTTTATCATCCTGCTTGTGTAGTTCTGCTTTCTGTACAGATAGGAGAGAAAAAGTTAAAATGGTAAAGCTTACATTACACAAGTCAAATTCTGTAGCTGGTTTAATCCAAAAAGAGAGAAGCATTATTATGTTCATCTATAGCCTTAATAAAGTAGTACCTGAGAGTTTATACGCCTTATACCAAGCATCTACACAGTCTGTGCAGAAGCATGATTAGAAGAGTAACCACCACGTTAAAGAGCACACAGGTTAAACCACAAATTATTTGTCACGGGCCTTAAAGGCTTAGCCTAGAGTGGCCCTTAAACAGCTTGGAAAGGAGCCAGAACAGAGTGCAAAGGCTCAGCTTTGAGTTCCCATTGGGTCACACATATGTGGACAGGTTTGACAGCAGCACCTAGTGAGGCCATCCCTCTGGCATCTCTCTGCAGAGCACTCCACACTTTTTCATGCTGAGAATCAGTTTTTCTTAATCATAATGAAATAAACAGTTGCCCTATCTGATTTTATACGTTAGAGAGGAATTATGTTTATAGATATTACCACCTGTACGGAATCTGAAGATTTCGGCATAGAATTCAGACTTTTGGTAAAGTCAAAGAAAGAGAGTTCAAACAGCCTTCAAGGCTGCGCTGCAAGCTAACTCTTTTTCCCTAGAGAGGCAAGAACAATCTTCTCTGGACTCTATAGCAGCAGTAAGTAAAAATTACCTCATACAATGGCATGCAGATGCTATCAATCCACTCGAGCTGCAACCTGGGTAGTTCATCTTTCCTGTTCCGATCAAAAATGGCCTGAATTGAGAAGGGAACGAAACTGTCATGCTTTATTTCAGTGGAGTATTCTACAGACACATCATCCAGCACTTTGGAGCTATGATCAAATTCTCACAACCAGAACACTTTGTAAACCATAAATCAATCTTTGCAGCAGTCTTCCTACTGCTATGGCTGGCACGAAAAATAAACTGTTTATTTTCAATTCTGTTTTGAAATTTGTAGGCTGAATGTATTTGAATTTTATAATTTTGTGATGTAAAATACATGCTCCACACTGAGCTAGTAAGAAACCTCCTGTAGACATGTGAAGTAGATACTTTTGAGCAGAAATTTCCTTTTTCTCACACTGGGTTTTTCAGCTCAGCAAAATGAACAGTGGTGGATCTGGGCTGGCTCCCCCTTCTCCCAGTTACAGACCCTTTCTGTAGAACCAGCCATGTCTGTGAATCCAAAGGGGAATCACTGGATCTATTTTGGGAGTAGTTATCAATTTGTTCCTCTAGAAACAGGTTAATTTGCTGCTCACTGCACTCCCCCAGAGAGGAAATTATGGAGGTCAAAGCTGATGCTTAAGAGGCTGAATTATTGGCTGAAAGGAGATGAAAGAAACTATGTTGTGCAGTTTGAAATTGAGATGTTCCCTCCATGCTCTATCTGAGATTACTTGAGTCCATCAGCTGTCCATCTGCAGGATTTTTAACCCCCTTCTAGTGGCCCATCCACAGCATCTACTGAATGCCTTTTTTTTTTTTTTAACTCTCTCAATATGCCAAGTTTTAAAACTTTCTGTCTTGTTCCGTGGAAAGTCAGTTCTTATTCTGGGCCCATCTCCTCAAAGGTGACACCTCCTGACAAAACTTACTTTCCTTCTCTACCTTTATAGAAACTTCAGGCTATACATATTACTTCAAGTGTCTGGATGAATTCTTCTAGTTGTAGCCTGCTCTTTCTGACATACTCAGGTATCACACAGTGTATCTAAATAAGATCAGCAGGTAAGAGCCAAGGACTCTGTGATAGTAGAACCTGGGTTTGATTTTGGAAAATTCTGTATTTCCTATTCAAATAATTTTGAAAAATCCTGTCATTTTCAGATTGTTATAAGCATAATGCAATAAAAAAAATCCTTGAGTTATAACAGAGTATAGCATTATCTTGCTGACTGACAACTCTTCTGTACCTAACAGCAATACCTATCTAGATGGCTCGTCATAGTGATATGTCATGAAATACCTCAGCATTTGACCTTGTTTAAAAATTCCTCATAAACGTGGTAAAACTCTACATGACCTGGACCCTTAGTCATCACCTGTTAGAACCAATTAAACTTTGTGATTATTTACTGGCTTTATTTCCTGACATAAAACACTTAATAGATCAGTTTACAGGATTTTTTGAAATTGTGAAGGGCCAAACAGAGAGGAAAATCTTCCTTCAAGCTGTAAGGCCTCAAAGCATGCTACATGTGCCCCACAAATTACTGCATTCCTTGGTGCAGTACACTCTCCTTTCCCACCTGTCTAGACTGTTGGATGCAGATTTTTCAGCGGACCTGAGTCCAGAAGAAAGCTCTGGCTCTTGATTTCTCACCACTTCTACTGAGTCTACAGTATGTCCAAAATGTAAATGTAATAACACACCTCAATATAATTCTTAAGGTTGCTGGACCCGGGCCATCTGTACTGGAATACATTGCTACTTGAAGACAGTAACATTAATGTGTGTGTTGAAACACTTCCTATTAATTCTTCATTAGCATGAGAAACGCACTTTACAAATTTTATGTAGAAGGCAGGAAAGGCACTTACAGCCATATTATATGGAATGTTGCCTGCAGTTATTCAGGCCTGGATTTGTTCTCAGAATTGTGAATTCCATGACTGACAATTACTCTTCCACTGGACTATAGTTACCTTTTTTTCTGAGAAGATGTTCACATAGAACTACTACGGGGAAGAAACGCATTAACGTCCCAATCTCTGATAGTAGTACACGCAGTGAAAAGCTGTATATTGTATCTGTGCATTATTTATGACAAACTTTAACTTTATTCACTTCATTACATCACCATAGTCTCATGTGCAAGTATTACTGAAGTGTGAACAACTCTGAGACTCTGGTATGGTCTTTTTATTTTTGGAAGCATAAATGTATTTGTGAATGGCTTGTAAGTTAAGTCCTTTAGAACCCTTCTCCTGTTCCTCCAGATAGTGGGTTGTCAACATTATGAGGTATTTAACCTGGATAAGGCTTTCTCTTCAAATTGTTCACTGAAAATCTTTATGAAACTTCTTTTCTTGGTTCTTGTTTGACACTTCATACCCATCTGCCTCTATTCCACTCAGTACCAATTTATCCTTTCAATCACAGTGTTGTATACCTATAGAACTGTTTTTCAGCATTTGATATATCAAATAACATAGATCACTGCACCATAAAGTACATCTGATTTCCAAATAAAAATCACCAGTAGCTGGCGATTTTTTTTATTTGAATACTGTGTATTAAAAAGCGTACATGTTGCTTAGAAAATGAACCGACAGAAAAACCTTGGGAATCGGTACAGAAAATGGGGAAAAGGGCTCAAGGCAAAAGTGACTGAGTTGACTGGAGAAGTTTTATATATGGCTGTAAATGCATGTCCTTATTGGATAGAGCTTTAATTTATTGCAAGACTTTTCTTTACACACAAAATACAGTTAGTTTTTCTGAACGAACCCAATGATATTTTGTTACCCTATTCAAGTTAACAACTATTTCAGAAGTGATAAAAACTTACTGAAGGGATGAGTTTGAGTTCAGATCTTTCTCTGTCTCCTTGTTCAAAGAACTCGCTGGTTACCAGCTCAGCTGCCTAAAGCATAAATGATGATAAAGATTAGAGTTCTTGCCACGTAATTTTTAGGGTAATGAGTTCTTGCTCAGATCATGACTTCAGCCTGTGCTTAACTGTAAAGAAGTGAATAGCCCACTTAGACAACTGATGTCAGGCATGTGTTTATATAGTTTTCAGGACTGGGCATAGAGGGGGTATAAACAGCCATAGCCACTGACAGGCACACTTACCCCTTTTCGATAGGGAATCGACTGGGGGAATTACATTGCAATTACATTGCAAGTCGAAGTAGCACTCAATGCAGTTATGTGCAACTTACTCGAGTATTGAGAACAGATAGAAAAATATAGCTTCTTGTTGGCATCCGTAATTACATCTGTAAAAATGCTTTGTAAAATATGTAAGGGCTCTCTGGGTATTTACAGGCTTGTTCCCCTATGTATACAACTACACTTAACGAAGAAACTTAATTAGCCAATAACCTCTGTTATCTTAATTTAATGTGAAATCATAAAGGGTTTGTTCCCCAGTAGGCTGTATTATTTTCCTCATGACTGTTATCACTATAGGATGTGAATATCTAAATATGAACTCAGATTATGATTATCATATTGAATCAAAATCAAGAACTAGTGGGATAGAAGTTGGGATGCGTCCTTCTGACTTTTGTGAATGAAGATGTTATATTCATGGCAGAGGTCTGCACTTCTCAAAAGAACACAAGGTTTAAAAACAAAAGTAGTTATGGAAAAAATGGGGATTTTAGGAAGTCAAACAATGAGCAATCCTGATATAGTAGCCTTTATGTACTGTACTCTTCTCATGTGTGGGGCTTTGAAGGTAGACACGCAACATTTGAGATTAAAAACCAGTAAACTAATCTACAGAAGATAGTATTCAGTTCCTAAAACTCCTGTCATGTCTCCTTTTTGTTGTCAAGTGTTTTCAAGCTAGGAAATTATTTCATAATGCCAAGGCACAGAACGGTGAACTAAGCAGAGAACTTGCACTTCATAAAATCTCAAAATTTCTTGTTCTAGCAACTGCATGGTAGCTAACATTGAGAAATCCTAAGCTTGTTACAGCTGAAGTAAGGAAAACGAAAATAAATTGGAAGTAGGTGCACTGATGTTATAAAGTACTCCTAAATCTTGAGCCAGGCTATTACACAGCTTGGAACTTTATAATGCATGTAATCCCAGTGCACTAATAAAATTCGGGATCAATACTCCAGATAGAGGAATAATTTAATAACTTAGCAGCAATTAAGGGTTTGCCAAGTGTATTGTAAAAAAATAATCACGACAAAGTCTCACCTCTGTCTCTTACTGCTATTCTGATCCTGTTCTCCTTGTGTCCCTCTCCCTTTTCTTTTGTCTCTTTCTATCTTCTCTTCTTGAATTTTGCCTTCTTACATGTAACCTTTATTCCCTTCGATTCATATATTTTAATCTCTTCCTCCCTCATGTTTCATGGGTTTTTTTCCCTCCTTTCAACACAGCTGAGGTCCAACTGTTTTCTGTTTTTCATCTGTGGACTTATTAGCCTCTCTGCTCAACCAGATCAATCAATCCCAGACTGGACTTTTTAGTATAAAGTAAATCTGTATGCTAGGCTGCAGGGAAATTTTCACCTGCAGATCTCAAAAGTGGTAAGGATAAAAATCCAGTTTGCCAGAGACTTCAGCACCAATTCAGCACCATGTCACAAAGACTGACAACATGGGAAAGAGATCCTGCCAGACATTTTGGCTGACCAAGAAAATGGAGAAGCTAGCTGGGTTGAAGAGGAAAATAAGGAGAGATTGCACGCACTGCAGCTGTGGTTGTCACTGAAAAAAATCTTATGACTCATTTCCCCACTAGAGGATATGAGCAACTTGCCTGATTTCTACGTAAGGTGACGATATTCTGGCCAAGTAGAGTAACAGTCTTAGAAGGACTATTGTCATATCCTGCTTATAAAAGCATGAGATACTCATTTGCAAGCTGAGCTGAAGCTCTCTCTACATAAATGCTTTGTTACTGAGCTAAAATGCATGTACCTTTTGTAGGTCCCTTTCAGCTTCTGCTGCTTCCTTGTCCAAAAAATCTCTCTGTTCCTGCATCACTAGTTCTCTGGTCTAGCTTCTCTTTTTCACACCATCTTTTTAACTATCACTTTGCCGTAAAGCCAATTGAACTCCCTCCAGGTGCTTAGCCACACTTAGCTGCACTAGTGTATTTCCTATTCACTTCTTAATGCTGTATATTGCTCCAAAACCCTACACAGCCTCCCTTCTACCAGCTTGTTCTAGACCTCAGTAAAGGACAGAGAATTATTAGCATGGACACAGGAAATATTAAGGACGAATGCTGAGTAAGAGAGGATGCCTGGAAGAGACAAAATCATGTGGGAAAGGACAAGACTTTTGGGGCAGGTTGCTTTCTCATATTGTAATTGTTTGTCAATGCTGGACCCAAGTTTTACGTTTATTTCTGAAGAGCCTACTCAGCAGAAGATGCCTGAATTTTTATTTGTTTGTCTCAAAATACAGGATGCTAAAGAAGACTCTATACTATACTTGCAGTTGTTCCATTAGTATTGAGAAAAATGAACACATTTATATATACTGAAGATTTTACGTTAAACTTTGCAGATCACCTGCTGGTATTTTTGATTTGGGGAAGGTTCTGCCACTGCCAAGGAAAGCTTTGGGCCAAAACAAGTAAGTACAGTTACGTGTGGCTAACACTTTTTTGGTTCAATCCATCCATTTTTTGATATGGATTTAAAAGGTTAATAAGAGGAGAGGTTGTAAAGCCAGATCTCTTCAGGTACCTACATGCTGCTCACCAGTGTGTGTGTGCATGGAAAGATTATGCAATAAACTATTTATCGCAGAAACCCCCTCCTATTTTTTTTTTTTTATAGCATTAATACTGCTGTAAATTGATTCCAGTTTTGGTCCCTTGTAAGCCAGGGCCCTGGGAATATTGTCCTGCCAGTCCCGCCTCCTCCCAGTCCTGCTATTAATCATGACTTGCCTGTCTTGAAATCTCCCACGGTTTGGTCACAGCTCCAAGGTCACAGGCTGTCATTAGCATTGATCTGAAAAACAGAAACGAACAATACAAGCTGAATCAACCTTTGTTGGATTTCCAAACAACTCTGCTCTGGATGCATAAATAAATAATACATACATAAAATGTCAGCCCTGGCACCTTCTTTTCCTCCAGAAAAGAATGGCATGTTTGAAATCTCAGCCATCAGCATGGCGTTAACATCACAATTGTGCCTAGGAAGCCTAATGTGTTGCACGTCATTAGACGATGTATTTTGGTATTGCGCACTGCGTGCGAGAAAAGAAATTGTACTGCAAGGGAGTTAACTGCTAATTTTGCAATGCTTCTAACACTACTTA
This sequence comes from Buceros rhinoceros silvestris, assembly GCF_000710305.1. Lineage (NCBI taxonomy): Eukaryota > Metazoa > Chordata > Aves > Bucerotiformes > Bucerotidae > Buceros > Buceros rhinoceros. The sequence goes on along the minus strand of NW_010398219.1, from coordinate 67,955 downwards.
CATTAATACCTATAATATACTAGAAAGCATGTGCTTCACATAAGTAAGGGTATTATTATATAATAACACCTGCAAGCTGGATTAATTTATAAGCCTATTTGTAAATGACTGCTGTAGCAAGAGAACCTATAATCACAGAAGGCATCCCAGACACTGGTTAAGCAGTTTCTACTGGGCTTCCATAATAAAAATTTAAGATTTACTACAAGCTATACTGTTCCACTATAGTTTAATACGTAGCTACAACCATGTTTTATATGCATTAGGAGAAAGAAACCATTCAGCTGTAGAAAGCGTTTATGTACAGTACAATGATGCAGATACAAGCCTAAGAAAGTTTAAATGAAGAACAAGGGCACTGAAAATGAAGCATCAAATATATTGCCTAAATCTAAAACTAGGAATGGGTGAAATGATATGGAAAATAGAAAATGGCCAATATTTTGGTTAAAAGACCAAAGGAAACAGAATTTTAATGAAATTTCAGATAAAATGAGACATAAGCGGGCATGCATATGCAAATGCACACATTTTATTGTCTACAGTGCACTCAAGCCATCCAGTGTCTGAGGTTTTCAATAGGATGTGTACTCAGATCATTCTTGAGGGCTAGAAGAGTAGCATGTATCTGCAGATTCCCAGGCACAGACTAGAAGAGCAGAGAGAAGCATGGCCAGTGAAAGAAATCAGGTGAGAGGAAGAGGGAATGCGGAAAAAACCAAGAAAGATAATTGAGGCAGAATATTGATGCCTTCTGGAGGAAGACTGGAAGGGACTGAACGGTAACTGATGAGGCTGGGAGAAAGGGAAGAGAACATGACAGAGTATAAAGGCAGGAATAGAAATGCAGAAGGTGAGGTCACACTGATTACATCCCTGCTGTTTGGTAACATTTAGAATTCATACCCTATATTTCATATCCTGGATCATATTTTTAAAACAAGCCTCTGTTTTGTTACTCTATGTCTTCACTCCATGATATACGAAATTCCTTAAACAAATGTGGCTATGCTTTGAAATAACCAGAAAGCAAGAAACAGTAGTGCTCACCGAAATATTTCTCGGTGTTTTTTTATGTTCCAATCATAACCACCTTTACTGACAAGTTCAAAAAACTCAGTCCTTCTCCTGTAACGAAACAGATTATCAGAAAGGAAACAAGACACTCCAGGGCAGCACTGCAGTAGAAACACAGTCCTCTGGGTGATATGAAATCATTGCACCTCATGTTTTATTGTTAAAATTGTTATACTGACAGTCCATTTAAGCGAAACATACTAATTTCTGAAGATGTTCTATAAATGTCCGTTATCAATGTCAGAGTTGCCTAGTAAAAGCAATTGTATTTATGGTCTCTGCAGATAAAGAAATAAATGGTACCAAAATGTTCTGTCTTCCATGGAAGCACGAAATGTTTAACTACAGTGGTGGACAGACAAACAATATAAAAAAACCCTGAAAAAAAAGATATATACACTTCTCTTAACTTATCCTTGCAAAGTGGTTTTTAAGAGATGTGCAATTCCTCTTATTTCCAGCACACAGAACAGAACAGTGAGAGACAAGAGCTGCAGATGTTTTGAGTTAGTAGTTCTTACTGACTAGAAATCCCTGATTGGTCCTGTACTTCGTCTTCTGGAATATCTTGGCTATGTTCTCAAAGACGAACAAAACATGAGCCAGAACATGTTAACACTCGTTTGGTGCCTTTAACTACCAAAATTCTGACTCGTCAGAGTCTGTAGTATTTTATGACACTGAGACTCCAAGTGACCCTTATTGCACACAGCATGACTACGATATGAAATAGACCCTGCCCCAGATGTAGCGGAAGTTGAGGTACAAAGATATGGAGCAACTCGTCCAGAGCGACACAACTTCTTAGCATCAACACTGGAAAGCAAACACATATGTTCTGAGTGACAGTCCAGTGCCCCGACTCTGTGCACATCAGCTGTGCTAATCTCTTTGTCAGGTGGAAACACAGTTAAATTGCTCAACAGGACAGAGTTTGCAAGGTCTTAAATTTTCTACATTTACTTCAGCTAGACTGAAATTTTGAACAGAGATTATTGAAAGCACAGGCTGACGACAGGCAGTACTGGTTTTACACACGAGGAGATGGGCACTTCCAGAAGCACTGCTCTTGATCAATGGACAGACTTTAACGTGGGGCATGTTGCATTATTTTGGTCCCTGACTGTCACGTGTTGTATCATCAGTCACTCCTACTACAGGGCCTTTCTATAACGGATTTGATGACAGCAACTAGAACAGGGAGATATAAGGACAACACGATGATATCTAGTTCCTTGTGTTCTGTGAAATAACATACAAGTGTTTCATGTTACAAAATTTGCTGGGACAACGCAAAGTCACACATGCAGAAAAAAGAAAATTCAATCCTCTCACACAAAGTCACAGCCTCACAGCCCCAGTGAAAATAAATATTGCAATGATGAGAATCTTAATGGCCAAGGGTAGTTGGCATAAAAACCAGCTTAATCCTGAACAGAACATCAACAACTTACGTACTCTATTTAGCAGTGGATTTTTGCATTTCAGTGCCGAGTCTAAAAATGTAAAATTTGATAATAATTTCATTTTGAAGTATTGGGTATTCTGGAAAATTCGTGATACTGGACAAAAAAACAAGCAAGAAAGTTTAAAGCTGAAAACTCAGGAAGATGACATCCCAGAAACCTCAAACATCTAAATTTAAAATATGGAGATCCATAAACAGTACTTGAAAACGTGAGTCTTGAGGACTCAGGTAAAGGCGAAAACTTTAAAATAGTAATTTTCTTTGAAACCTGTTTATGTCGATGCAGAAGTAGTAGTCCAAATCCACAGAGAATTTCTAATATAGGAAGGAGTCAATCTGAGGAAAGCAGCCATGTATATATAAAGAAACGATTTAGTGTTTCCCACTGGTTGCTTATGCATGGTATCCAAAACAAAGAGGTTTGCTCTTATTAAGCAAACATAATATGCCAAGATTTAAAAAATAAACAGAACGATAAGAATTTTGCAGTGTCTTTGACTCTGGTTGCATTTTGCCTGGAAGGGAATGTTGTCTTGCTGTATAAAGCAAATCCAGCTGCTCTACAGCCCAGTGGCTCAAGACATCATTTGAGTGAATTTCCATAAATTTCATTTTGGTTCAGTTATCTACTAAAATCAAGTATATTTTCTATTTCATCTTTCTGATGACTTTTGATGAAGTAATCTCTTTGTTTGTTTGTAGAAAAGTAGTGCCTTGAGAAGACCATAAAGCCTTGCTCTGCCTGGAGTTTTGTTGCTGTTTTGCTAGCTGGACTTCATGATCATTAGGTTTATGCATTCTAAGAATATTGATACGAGAATTTCCTTCTCTGCAAAAATATTGAAGATGTAGCAAACTGAAAAAACAAAGTTAAGTACTTGCGAGGAAAAATCTTTTCGCATAGGGTGGCTTTAAGAAGTGTAAATAATCAACGTCTCCAGGGAGTGATTTTCAGGCACTTTTGGAAGTAAAGTATCATAACAACTACCTGATTAATAAATCATAACAACAGCAGAAGAAAAAAATAGCTTATTTGCAGAATTCTGAGTAAAGAGATCTCATCTGCTGAAAGTTTTCTGATTCATGTAGCACATAAAAATCAATTATGCAAGCAAGGAAGAAGAATCTTGAAATTCAGCTGATGTCTCTTTTTAGACATTATTTCTCTGTCTTAAAACTAGAAAGACAAGTTGATCATGTAGTTTTCCAGCCTAAGGCAGGCAGGGAAGAGAGCTCCCTCAGATCTGGGGCTCAACTGTGTTCCCTCCCAGTCACTGCCGCGGGCCTTCTCTGGCTCTTCCAGGGGCTGCAGGATCACGGCCAGGGGGAGCATATGGGGCTGTGGCATGTGCTCAGCTCCTGCCACTCACCTCTTCCTTGACAACACAAAACATTTCTGTAGCACTTGTTATTTGTGGTAAGACAGAAGAACCCAAACTGATACATTCCTGTGGTCCTTGTACCTGACTTAAAGCTGCCTGCAAACGTCTCTGTCACAACAGCCCCCGAGGTAACAAGCAATCCTAACAGTCAGCTTCAAAATGAGTATGCTTAAAAGAGTTTATTTGTCCTGCTCAGGACTTTCATGTTGGCAAGCAGAAATTTCTTCGAGGACTAATGTTTAGAAGTTTTTTATAATATAACTAGTCACCAAAATCCTTTCTCAATGCAAGTTCTCTGAGAACAGACTTGCAGGAAACAAAGAACATTAGCATCTCCACTGCCAGTAATGCTCAGAAACAGCCCTTGTCACAGTAACCAAAGCCTGAGAAAAAAAAGACAAATGAAACATTGCAGCATCCCAGTTAGTATTTTTACAATTAACAGTTAAAGATACGATGGTGATATAGATAGTTGAACGATTTCAGGGTAAAAACTTTGCCTGAATTTTCTGGAAACTTGGTTTGGCACAAAGAAGGGGTGGAATCCTAGGAAAAACATTACCAAACGCTACCTAACACTGTACAGGATAGGATGCTAATGAACATCAAACAAAAATTCCCAAGTATTAATTATTGTCAAGACTAGGAAGGTACTGTGTGAAACTGCACATCCGACAGCACTTCTACCTGTAGGTCAGCCGCAGTCATGTGTCAGGGAGGGGGATGTCAAAAGTGCAATGTGACGGTGACACCATGACTCCTCTGACTATGCGCATGCTCCCACACATTCTCACTGGGAAGAACTTGGTAATCATTAGCAGTATTTGAAAAACATAAAATAGCACCAACTTGAAGTCTCCTTAGAGATTTGATTTGCAAACAAGGAAAAGGAAGAAAACTGGATGGGAGAAATCCTATTATACTTCTCTTGAGTCAAGTTTTTTAAGGCCTATTCTCACTGGATATAAATTGGCATAATTTGTCTTCAAAGCAGCAATGTGTATGCTTTCATAACCTCTACAACCACATCTGTTGCTAAATATCGTATTTCTTACCATACGCGTTTTGAAACTCCAAAATGATGGAAAAGAATTCTAAAATGTTGTTGATTTTCTACATGCCTGAAGAAATGATCATAGAAAGGACAGAAGAATTAGAGGACTGAGCTGTAATTGATTCCTGGGATTGCTTTGAAGTACAAGCCTAGGATTTCACTTGTTCTTTGTTGATACAGACGCATCACACATTAAAGCAAAACTTACTTGGACACTTAAGATGTTTCTATTAGCCTAAGATATACTAAGTATTAGACTAAATCTCTTCAACCACAGCTAAACACTAATTTCTCATATTATATATCCTTACTGGTATTTAATAGGTCATTAGAGTAAGTTCTTCGAATTTTCATTTGTCAAATACAAGAAATGCCAATACTTACTCAAAATACAGAGTGAGGTCTGTTGCCAATATCGATTGCTTTAGAAGCTGCATAAGGTCACTGTAGTCCTTAGAGGACAAGTTAGCAAAGATGTTGTGACCCTATAATGAAAGAGATAAAAGAGGTAAAGGGCTAGCAATCAATATAGGTTATTAAAAGGTTTTCTAACTCTTTAGTCTACT
>NW_010398219.1:52435-62332 GCF_000710305.1 Buceros rhinoceros silvestris | reverse complement strand
TTTCCCTGTAACAGAGGCCTTTTCTGACACATGGCAAAACTACGACAAAATAATAATGTTAATTCTGCTGAGATTACATCGGGGTAGAAGAGTTGACAACTGCAGTCAAGCACCTGGTATGTTTTTCTAAACTCTGCTGAAATGATACCCTCTTGAGGAAAGATTTACTCTTTGCTCTGACCCTGCACAGACTCAGTTTATGGGGAAAAACTATGGATACATCTCAATCTTTCCTCTTATTAAATGTTTTGGGGAGCTGTGCATTGCAGCTTTTAAGTTGTGCTCTGAACAGATTTATCTGTGCTGCTGTTCGCAGGCACACAAACTGCTGTTAGACCACTCAAAGACACTAAATCAGATTTTCATCCCGAACAGCCCGTTTGCTCACTCTGCGTTGCCTACGCAGGCTGAAGAACCTGCATAGGCAATGAACCACAACTTTATGCGGTTTAAGCAGCCTTTGTAGGCCCAGCGTGCTGCTAATTAAGGGATCACGGATTAGGAATTTAAAAGGTGCTCTATGGCCAGAATGAAGGGAAACAAATTATATAATATTGTTATTTGAGAGCGGGAAGGTTCTTTTGTAACTGAATTTCTGAAGACTAAGAGGTAGAGAGATCCTATAATCTGTCTATGAAATCGTAAAGAAAATGAGCTGAAAGAAACAAAAGTAATGGAAAATTCTAAACATAAGCTTAAGAAGTGGTCTTTGTGACATCAGTCACGTATCTAAATTAACATAAATAAAAGTACCACACCTTTTTATCCTTTCTAATCACCTACGGAAATAATGAGGCTCTTGCTAAGCAGAGTCTTATTTGGGTGGTATTTAGCACTCTAAGGCACGTGTTCAGTATGTGCTGCCATCTGCTGCTTAGGAAGATTAAAATGCCCTTAAAACCAAGACTTTCCTGACAACAGGATTGCTATAACCGTAATGGTCTGAGGACATAGACGAGATAAGGTCTGGAAGTAGAGGTGGTATTTTTTTAATAGATCAGCTAATTGTTGGACTAAAAAAATAATTTGCCATGCATAAAAGAGGGTCTTCTCTGTGACAATGAAACAACTATTTCTTTTCAGCTAAATATTGAGAAGGATTTGAGAATCTAAAGTTTATTTATGAAAAATAATTTTAAAACCAAAGTACTCAAAAGAAAATTTTACAAAATGTATCAGGAAAATAGCAGCTCTTACAACAGCGGTAATTTACCAAGTTGTCTGTTATTCTATAATACCTGTTGTCTTTCTGACCTCTTTCATGGTGCGCAAAACCATGTCACTACAGAGCTCAAGATCACTTATACTGAGGTTAGCATGTCAAGAGTAAAGAATAAATAGCTCCTATGTCCAACAAGATAAAAATCTGAAGAAATAATACAATATACTATGTTGCCTTCTAGACAGCAAAGACAGGCTAGAATATAAACATTAGAGGATAGGATATAATCTAATTTCAGTTTGAGGGAGGAGACCAGCTCCTCAGCTGGTGTGTCTTTAAGTAGATAAGAGGATCCAAATCTGCATTTATTCCAAACTAAGAGGTGTTCTGTTCCATTAGCAAAAACCATCTGTGGATAAAAATCCCATAGGATTAATTTTCTTGTCTAGACATGAAGACCTAGAAAAGATGCTGCTTGAATGATCAAAGGGGAGGATTTGCACTTCAAGTAATATTTTACATCTCTGAAAGAAGGCGGAGTAGATTCCAAGGAAAAAAGTCTTTTTTTCATAAATTTCTTGATTTTTAAGCTGAAAAAGATAAAGAAAAGCATCTAGACTGACATGAGCTATAAACTCTAACAGAGTTGTCCATGTCTTGAGTCTGTCTTCAGAAAGATGTTCAGTCATGATGAAGATTTCAGGAATTAGAGAAATAACTGTTACCAGGAAAGCTTGTTCAGAGGCTGAACAGCCTCACTGGTTGGGGGGGGAGGGGTAAACAAACCAGAAACAAATTAAAAAAACCCCAAAGCCCCTGAAGCCTTTCCTTTTATCCTATTCTGAATCAGTCTGGTTAACTTTCAAATGCTGCTTTTTCTTATGCCTTTCCCTGGTAGCAAAACGAGCCATTTAATATCACCTTTTGGATAAACCAGGCTAAACTAAGCAGATTGAGCCGTTTAAATCTCATGCTGGTGTTCTCCTTTCCTACATTTACTTTTCTGATACAATGCTGAGAAGCTGAATACTAAAGCTAGTACAGAGACTAATCTCTGTGGCAATGTACAGAGGTAAAGCTATCACCCTCTTCCCATTTGTCTATGATCACAGGACATTCCCATTCCCAGATGCTCCCCAAAAGTTACTGCAGAACAGCATATAGTCTCCCATTATGCTGCATGAACAACATTCATGTTTTTCTATATACTGAATGCGTTTTGTAACAACCTATCTGTAAGTTAAGAAAAACCCATGCATAGCTTTGTTAGGATCGCGTGCCCGTCCTTCCGCTTTTCTCACTTGCCACATCTCTGGGGTAGTGCATGCTGCATGCTGTTATGCACAAGGTATTCTAGGTAAGAACTGTGTCTTTATATGTATCTGCAAAACAACTAGTGAACTTTGGACAGCACAGCATTACTGACACTGATTTTTTTAAAAAACCATTTAGCAAAATTATGCAAAACCATCATAAAAATACTGATTACATGAAGACTGTGAAATAAATTAAATTGGTCCAGTAAAGGATGACGGTGATACTCCAAATATAACACCTGTAGGGAAGGGTAAGAGCTTGTTTTTCCTACCTATAAACCACTGAGCAGGATATATGTAAGACGACTGTGAAGAGCTGACAATATGATTAGGGTACGTTCTCCTTGCCCCTAGCTGATTGAGACAAATATAATTTCTGGGCTCTATGAGCAGCATTTGTAGTTGTTTAATTTTGTGCTAGTTGTGACCTTTGTGGTAACCAATAAATAATTCCTCAAGGAGAGGGCATTAAAAAGGTACTGAGCATTGTATTTCCTTTCTCCAGCTGAAACTGCCCAACAGCTTACAGTGAGATTAATAGTAATGCTTTTGTACCTCACTTTGGAGAATCATGACAGCATGATTGAAATGGTGGTGCTCCAAGGTAGCAGAGGTGCCGTAGAGCTGAGCTAAGGCTGATCCACTCCTGAAACAGAACATGGCGAGTCAACAAATACTGCATATCTGCTTACAAAGCAGGTTTCAGAGACAATTCAGTAACGAAAGCATGTAGCCACATTCTCCCTCCCTATTTCAGCAACCACACTTAAGACAGTTGACAAGATCAAATACTAACTGAAAGCCAGACACGAGATTTTCCTGGAAGTATATGAAATTCTGCAATGCAACTTTCAAAGCGCCTCAGCGATGCAACAGCACAAGCGCACCACTGTGCAGAAAAGACAAATAATAATGTCCTCGAACTAGGACCAGCTGGTCTGCTACTACTTTTAATTTTTAATTCTTAATGCAATGCAAGATGGGTTACAATGCAATGGCTTACAATGAGTGATTGTAAACTCTTAAAAAAGACCCCCCCGAAACACGCTAACAAAAAAACATCTGCAAATCCAGTGAGATTCTGTCTGTAGGTAAAAATCACACACTTAAAAACCCACTAAGGTAAAGAAAAAACCACGTTAGAGCAGAGAACGTAGAAGTAAAGTTTAGCATCTCCTTAGAATGTGTTTTCTTAAAATGTTTATTGTCTAAACCAAAATTAGCTTCAAAATGCACAGAGCAGGTGGGTTTTCTAAGGTTAAAGAACAGGAATCTACAAAATACAATTATAAAACTGCAAATCATTGGGAGGTGCACAGAATGGGACTGGATTGCCACCATAGTTACTACTGGCCATTACTTCACTTCTGGGACCCAGCCTAAAGCAACAAGATGGGTTTTTTTTCCAAAGAAATAAGAGATTATGCTAGAGACAAAGAGTCTCCCAGGAGTATATACTAAAAAACTGCACTATACTGATGTTTAATTATCAGAAATAGCTGTATCAGAGAGAAGGATGCCCAGGAAACATCATCCCTAGAGAATGTGATGTTGAGACATATAGCACAGCCATTTCAGACAACTGTGATATTGCCTCCATCATGTACCTCTTGAACTTTCATCACACAGAACAGCAGTATTGAACACTGAAGATAAAGTAGGAAAATGCGATGCTTAAATTTATGTCAGGTGAGAGGAATAAATCATAGCTGCTGTTATGATAACTACAGCTTCTGTTTTCAGGGATGTTTTATACATGTGTGGTAATGTTTGTCTTTTGTTAAATGTCTCCAGCAATTTCTTTATGGAGTCATAAAATGGTAGCCTCCTCTGTACCCTGTTGTCAAACAACAAGTATAAGTGATAGCAGTCTGGTGCTGAAACCTCTACCTTTTTAACTCAGACATCCCTCTACACAAGAGATATTGTTGTGTAACGTTACAATAGAGAAGTGGTTAATTTAATCAGAGCCTAAAATGGTGAGGATGTAAATCTTAGGTCTCATTTCTGTAAATCAGGAACATAAACATCAATCAGCTGAGCTTCTTTTCCATTTGTCTCCTCTTTTTTGATTCTCTTCAAGACTCAGCTGCAAAAAGGCATCTAGCAGCACTTGGTAACCTTTGCACCACGAGCTCTGTCTTTTGAGCACTGCAATTGATTTTCCTTGCTATGCTGATTGAAGATCCAGGCAGTGTCATTGTTTTGTTGAGGCTGTACAGCAACAACAATAGCTCAGGAAATAGCAGCTTAGCAGAAATCAGAAACATCAGTTTGAGTGATGTTCATGGAGGCAGCTTGCCCCCAGAAATGCAGCAGCCCATGCATACGCACATTGCAGTGGAGAACTTCTGAAAAGGTAGGACAAAATAGGCTCATACAACAACACTCTGTCTTTTGAATATCTTTGAACAACTATTTGACCATTTCCCATCAGGCTGGAGGATTAGCAGTAATGCAGAACAGGCAAAGCTAAAAATGCATGCTGGGATTAGCAGGACAAGAGAGCCTCCAGGTCTCATGTTCTGACTGTAAAGGATCTGGGGACTTAAGAAAACAACATGGGATTTGAAGGAGTCTGTGCCTGGAAGCTTTATTTCAAGCCTTGATCAAGGTATTACCAGGATACATTTCCTGTTGTCCCACCCTTTTCTCAGGGAACACAGATTTTTTGAAAGAACATGACCTCGGTCAGGTCAAGGGAGTTCCCTAACCACCACAGTAAGAAGAAGTACCCTCAAACCTTCCAGAAACTTGTTTCTATCTCACTGCGTCTGAGGGCAACAGCCTGGATAGTAAAAACATATCCCCATTCAGGGCTGCTGAATCAGGTCCTAAGCACTTTGAATATTATAAAATTCATTTTTAGAATTGAAAATGGCCTGGAAAGCAAGATTTCACACAGTTGATGTAAGGATCATAGAATGTTGTGGTTGGAAGGAACCTTTAAAGGTCATGTAGTCCAACCCCCCTGCAGCAAACAGGGACATCTTCACTAGATCAGGTTGTTGAATGTTTCCAGGGATGGGTCATCTACCACCTCTCTGGACAACCTGTTCCAATTTCTTCCTTATATCTAGTCTAAATCTACCCTCTTTTAGTTTAAAACTGTTACTCCTTCTCCCATTTTCTTTTCTTCATAATAGCTGAAAAAGGTTTTGCTTAACGTCATATGTTCCAGCCAGCAAGAAGAACCCAGACAGACAATTCCTGCATTTCCTGGCTTGAGTACCAGAATCAGTAATACCTGATCCCGAAAAGTCCACCAAGTCTTGGCATCATGTTTCAATATGTGGTGTCAGTTCAACAGCCTGATACAAATGACAAGCCAGCAATTACACAAAAGAACAGAGAATGATAAAAGATGGATAGTTCCTCATTACATACAGGGATAAGAGTACTTGGCATTGGCCTAGGAGGCCTGAAATTAATGCTTTATTCTTTATCCTGGTCACCTTTTGCTCTTCTGTGGAAGAAAACCAAATTAAAGTAATAAGAATTAGAAAACCTACTTGGCTTGGAAGGCATTGTTGGTTCCTCTGTGGTCAAGGTCATGACATAAGCATCCCACAATCAAAGCTAAAATTTCAATTTCAGTTAGAATCTCCTGAAATCCTGCAGTCTGAGAGAAGAAAAAAAAAGTAGCTGTAACTATCAGTAGCAAAAGGGATAAGTAATGTTAGTCCATCGAGTGACAGTCAACTTTGTTTTGATACCATGAACATTTCAGTAAGGGGAAGATAAATGCTTTATTGTCATATTATATTCCCTGCCGTATGTTAGATGGTTAGCAGAATAGATAACGTCCTTGGAGTGATCTGTTATCTCTCTGTTGCATTTCCAGCATGCCATTTCTCCACTACCCAGAAGGCACTAAAGGCAGAAAGAGCTGACAACAAACACCAGTAGCTACACACCAGGACAGGAACTGGAGTTTTGTATTAGAGAAATACCAAACAAAATTTATTCCATTTTAAGATTATTGTTCAGAGAAGTATTTAGATAGACCTCCTCAATCTTCAGGTGATCACCTGTCCACGTTTAGCCCATATCCAGGGCTAAACTACATCAGTTGCTCTATGACCTGACGACCCCTCCCCCAGTCAAGACAGGGGATCAGGGAAAGGAGAGGAGAGCCACTGGGCTGAAATGAAAATGGATCTAATGAAACAGCCAAACTAACACCAAATGCCAACATAAAGCATACAAAGTCATACTCAGCCCAGCAAATGTACTGCAGTCACAACAAAGAGGAAGGCAGTTCTCAGGAGCAGGAGGAGCCTGAGGAAGAGCAGGAACCCAAACAGGATGCTCCCTCTCCTCAGCAAGCTTCCCCCTTTATAGTGAGTGTGAAGTTTATGGTCTGGGATACACCTGTGAGCCAGCTCAGGTCAGCTGCCCTGCCTGACTCCAAACTGTGAACAGCCTGCAGACCGTGGCAGGCCTAAGATTCTGTCCCAGTGAAACCAGGACACCACCTTAGCCACTCGCCACTATCAGAGACAGCCGAGATATTAAATCAAAAGACCTATAAAATGAAGCCAGCTAAAATATACTCTATGGAACTGTTATGAACTATTAAAAGATCTGTTATCTGGGACACAAGAAATAAAGTGGCATGATTTAAAGAAGGATTGTCTCAAATGGCGATTTCTGCTGCAGATACGCCCTTGAATTTAGGGCCAAATTTTGAAAACTAATGTTCTGAAATTTCCCATGAGCAGCTAAGACCGGATATACCCATGTGAATGGGGAAGCTGATCCTAGAAACATTGTTTTGCCACTATACTTCTCCTTGTGGATATTTGCCATAGCATTTTTCCTGCCTGAACTGCCTCATGTCAGAAAAGAAACACTACTGTTACTGCTAACCTCAGGCATCCTGAACAGATCCTGTCTGGAGGGGGTGCTGGAGCCTGCGTAGGACACCACCTCTTTGGTGCTGTGCATCTTACCCATGCCAGACACAACCTGGTTCTTCAACTCTTCAGAAGCGTAAGGGCACACTGCCTGCAGAAATGACTGTCCAAGCTCTAAAATCATTAACGCAGCGCCTGTTTCCAATGACACTCCTCAATTAACCTCACAATCTAGTTAGTATGAAAGGAAATTCTACAGAAGGAACATAAACTGCATTTATATTGGAGGACCAAATCAAGGCTGAACACTAACAGTGTGCAAAAAATCCTGAATTTCATTGATTTTCACCTGCTGGCAAGAAGAGGGTTAAGTGATGCAGAAGTAGTGAGTGTCAGTGGGACTCGATGTCCTTTACCTGGTAGGAACTGAAAGTCCACTCAGAAATGCCAGTCAATTGCTGCAATCCATGTGAAAACGCTGCTATTCACCTCGAAGACCACAAATTCTACTTAAACAAATGCATATTCAAATCCACACAGCTTCTGGTGTTTTAGTTTGAAATGTGGCTGCAGTTAATATTTAGGCAGTACAGGGAGCCAAGATCCCCCAGGTGCTCAGGAACGGAGAAGAGCAGGACTTGGTACAAAAGCTTTACAATTGCGCTCAAATTTCACATATCAGAAAAGATGATCAAATATGAGGAAAAAAGATTCCTTTTGTGCGGGATGTACAGAGTAACTTGACTATTAGGAAAGATTCTCCTGATTTCTAGTGTCACTGCTTTTTTTTTAGTTCCAGTAACAGCTATCCAGGCAGAGGAAATTCTCTAAAAAATAGTGTTTTCTCTTTTTATTTTTTAAGCATTGCTTTTATGTAACATATAACAATCAAGATCTATTTTTAAAAAGGGGATTAAAAAATAGGTTTGTAACTGACAACATGCCATGTGTCAAGTTTCAATCTAGAGAAAACATTCATGATCAAGTTAAAACAACTTAAAATAAAAGTTTTATAATATAAAATTGATGCTCTAAAATATTCCTTAGCATAACACACTCTTTGATTAAGCTCAAGGATTTAACCTGTATTGCAAACGCAGGAAAGTTGATTAAGGAATTTATTAACAGTAGTGATATCTCGGAAACACAATATTTTATTTAAACAAATGTCGTGTCATTGAATATATGAGAGAAATAAAGCATATTTCACTTAAAAAACATATAATTTAAAACAATGTTACAGAAAGGGGATATCTGCTTTGAACTTAATGCAAAAAAATGGAGAATTACATTTTCCCATTTTTTGAATTTAGCCAGAGAGAAAAAATACACAGCTACAGACAACAGTGCAGTAAAATTTATTTTCACCAGAAAAGGAATGACCCATAACTCCCGAGTGGCAGAGTCTCCAGTGAATTACAGAGGTCATTCTTTCACGTGAGGAAGTGAATTGCATTCATTATAGCTTGGCCTCACATTTATATGTTTTGTTATTAGCACACCAGATGGGATCTTAATTTTGCATTGCTTATTTGTACATTTTCACTTTCTGAAATAAGCATCAATGTGAACTGTGCCAGGCAAAGGCATCGGTAATTAAACCGGGGCTTGATCCTGTGGTGTACTGCTATGTGATGCCCTTAACTCGCAGCAGCAGCAGTCTTGCTCAGTGCTTGTCTTCAGAAAATTTGGGCGAGTCTGATACACAGAAGTATGGCTCACAGCACCGGGCTTACAATTGTTCAGTGTCTAACCAGTAAGACAAAATACATACTTAAATGTGCAGAAATACAAGCAGAAGTGAAACAACTGGTTTAAGCTTTGTCAGATTTCTGTTTGGCTTGTCCAGCCCAGTTGAATTTTCCTTCTGCATTCAGTGGGAGCATGGTTGGTCGTTAGAGGGTACCACATTACAGGTTAGACATTACTACGCTACAGTAAGTCCTACCTGAAAATGCCCTAAAATAGACCTCTTGGTTCATATTTGGGGTGCAGTCAATATTGCTGACGGTTGTGGAGAAATCAGGAACGGGGTGCAATAACTGCACAAAGCAGCGCCGCCTTGAGCATCAGAGTCCCGTCTCTGATGGTCAAAGGATTCTCCCCTTTTTGCAAGTGAAAAAACAAGGCAGGTTCTAACTTGGATGGCTGCCCCAAGACAAACGCATTGTGAGCACGCCTTGTACTATTACTAGTCTCTTGACTCTCTTGCATCTTTTTTCACAAGATCAGTCTTCCTATCTCTGCAAGGGAGAGCAGCCCAAGCAGATCCTACACCTGAACTTACTCTGTTCTCAGCCAGAGCAAGAGCGAAGCAGGGTGAGATGTGTGGCACACGCATGGAGCCTTGCCATGTGGAATTACTCGTTCGATTTATTACCAGGAGTGCGGGCAATGAAATGAGCTTGCCTTGAAACTCCTCCCACATACAGTCGCACCCGTGCTGACTACTAAAAAGGTCCTGAAATTGTGCTTTGAGAACCATGGTCAAAGCAGGTTATGGCCGAGGCCTCGCCCGCTCGCTGGTGGCTGCTGGAGCCGCAGGGGTCTGGCTTCTCCC
>NW_010398219.1:38909-52360 GCF_000710305.1 Buceros rhinoceros silvestris | reverse complement strand
TTTCTCCCTGCCGGCCGCCAATGCGGCCAGTCACTGCGGTCACCGCCGGCTGAGGTGGAGGTGCGTGGTGGGCGAGCACCTCTCCACCGACAGAACAGCCTGCCCAAAGCCTGGCCTCGGAGCTCCACCTAGAGGTCCTCCCGGGCCAGGTCTGAGGACACCTCACCCCGGCAGCGTCCGGCAGAAATTAACGTAATTCGCAGCTGAGCAGGAACGACTGCCTGACTCTGCCCTTGCTCCTCAGAGTAAAAAGCTTTTCATTCTCCTATAACTAAAAAAAAAGCATGCCAACTTTATAAAACTTTAAAAATGACCAACGCCCACACATTACCACGAGATTTCATCAGAGACCATCAGAAAGTGCCTGCTGAAACAGCGTTAATTCTGCTCAGCCGAACAGAAGCGGTGACCATTCTGCCTCGTTGAACATCTCCATTTCCTTTGTCTCACAGTGCAACTTTGGTACGCCTCCGTAAGCGCTCATGGAAACAAACCCGCATACCTGGGACCAACATCTACCTGCTAGGGGATGTCACAGTCAACGCACAAAGTTCTGCCACAGAGACAAGGCCAAGTGGAGGACGACAGCTGGGAACCCATGCAGAAGACAGCCACACCCTGTGAGCAGGAAACAGGCCATGGACTGTCTCAAGTCCATCTAACAGGGAGCTGATGTGTGCTGCCACCACAGGCTGTGGAGTCTCCACCTCTGAGGACAGGGTCCAAATGCTAACCACACCACAGAGACCAGCCAGCATGAGACCATAAACATGCAGTGATTAAAAATCAGGGAGCAAGCACGTGGTATCCCAGATGAATAAATAAGTGCACAAATGCTATTATTAATATGACCACTTTAAGGTTCACACTAGAAGACTTTGGCCAGTAAAACTGAACATGCCGAAAACCAGAAAAACCTGGTAAGGCAAATAAAAAATGTAAAGTACAGCAGAAAGTGGGGTGTGCACGCAGACATATTGCTTCTCTTTTGCCATTTTAACTAGAATATTAAACGTCCAGCTTTTTTTAAACACCGAACTTTTTACTGATACAAGAATTAACTAGCCAAACATGGGTATTTCACACAGTGAGGTTGCTGTGGGGAAGGAAGAGTAAGTAATGGCAGAATTTACTTGTATGCTGAAAGGAGTTACAGGTACTGATGGAGATATGTTAATAAAGTCCAGAACTCTTACAGCGCCCAACAGAGACAAAAGATTCACTTAGATCACTATGTTGGAAGATGATCTTAAAATGTTTTAAGGTAATACCTTCTACAACTATTCAGATAGATAACAAAGTAACAAATATCAGCATAACAAATACTTCTGGGGTTCTAATCTCCCCTGTTTCTGTACTTCCCAATTTAAGAGTCTGCAACAAGCATCAAATCAAGAGAGTTCCAAAAGAAAAACATTTCTGAAAGGTCAAGATATATAATAACAAGCTCACTCCAAGACTGCCATCTGTTTTCAGTCACTACAATGTGCCTGTGATATCACTGTCACTGAAACACTGTAAGGTTTTGCCAAATATGTGCCAGCTTAAGTTGAATAACTTTTGTGTGCATTTCTCTTGGAAATGAACGAGCATCACAAAAACTAGAAAAGAAATCAGAAGTTGGAAAATGTTAAGACAGGTAAGGCAATGCGGCAGTAAAAGCTCTGATCGGATTGTGTCTGTAGCTGGATACTTACAGTCAACATGGCAAACATTAGCTGGCAGACGTTGAAAGCATGCCTCCAGTTGTGATACAAAACCATTCGATAATTCTTCCTAACTGTCAAAAGCCACCTACACAGCGTCTGCAATGAAAAGTACAAATTGTATCAGGGCTACTAAATGTGTACAAATGGACAGAGCAGTGCCAAGACAGAAGAAGCAGATATTTCTGCAGCGCAGATGGTTACCTCGTAGTCAATTTTAAATTTCTGAACCATTCCAAGTTCCATGAACATCCGCAGGGCTGCAGTAATCATGGCATCCACATCAAGTGAGAAGTCATCAAAATGGATATCATCAATGCCAAGCTCTGACACCAGTGGGATGTTTGCTGCCTAAAAACGCCAAAGGGAAAAGGAAACTTCTGATTCAAAACTCAGGTCTTTTTGTCCTCTTACAAGAAACCATCCATACATTAGTTCTGACCTGCCAATACATCCCCTGCTTGATTTAAATGCCGAGCAATAAAAGTCTTCAACTGAGAAATACAAACATGTCAAGCTAACAGAGCAGGGAAACAGCGGGAAGGAGAAGAACGTGGTATGAGCAGAAAATATGCTCACCATCCCGACTGGAGCCCGTGTATAGCATTTAGATTGTGAGCGCTGACCACTTTACAGCTACTACAGTAACACAATATATTCTGATGCAAATCACAATGCTGTAATGCAAGAAACATCTGGATAGCCAGCAGCTGGGAATTTTAATTGCTGCCATTCAGAAATGCAAAGTAAATATACTGCTCTGCAGAATTTTTTCATCTAAATGTCTTTATGTTCATAAACATACAAATGCCCTTTGCTTTTCATAATTCACTACATGGGTAAAACCAAAAAGAGAGTAATACAAGAAATGTCTAGCAGAAGTACCTTTCAAAGTAAGATAAAAATAATTTTCAACATACTGATTATACAGTCAGTCAATAAACTACGGGAAAAGCCTTCCATTTTGCTTTGTCCATACGACAGCAGACTTTTGTTCTGTTTGTAAGAGAGAGATGAGGTTTTCACGTATACAGAACCGTATGGATGAGTGTGAAGGACTGGCTAGTGCGCGCAGTTGTGCACACAGATGTGTTGTGGCTGGCTCATGGCAGCACCTGTGGGAGCCAGGCAGAGGTGCTGACAACCCTCATGGGCTTTTTTGCCCTTCCTTACGGCTCTTCAGACTTGCCACTCATCTCCCTAGAGAGGGCTGGTGGAGGAGGCTGCATTTCCTGAAGGAACATCTGTTCCCTGTCTCCTGCAGTGAGGAGGCTATAGGTCAGGTAGAAACCTCACAAAGGGGCTGGACCCAGCCTGCAGGCCATGAGCTGGACCGTGCTGAATTAGTTAAAATCGCATGGAATCCACCGGTGTGGCACATCCAGCTACTCACTTGAATAAAATACCAATTTGTCCATGCAACTGTAACTTAACCTTCACAGTTACAGCTTCTATATGACCACCTTATGGTTTCCTTTTAGAAAATCTGTGTTTTGAAACGTTACACCCTAACTACAACAAGTTACTGACATGTAAAAAGCTTTTTCTGGCCAAAGAGAAAGTGCCACCTTGATAATTACTCTAGGCAGAGCTTAAGCAGTTTTATCTATACCTTGTAAAAGAAGATGGTGTAAACCTGTCATAAAATAGTATTAACATTTCAGTGTACATTTATTTGCTAGCTAGAAGAAAAGCCTATTCAGTTCAGCACCCAGTGAATCATGCCCAATACCACAAAAGTCATGGTGTTACACCAATGAGTTTAACTGACAGGACATACAACACCCCATCAAGTCAAGTGTCATCCCAGGACGCAGCTGAAGAACCTCTGCAGTATGCAGGCAGAGGTGTAAGCTCTCTTAACTGCATACGTACTTTCTCTGCTAGTGTACCTCTCCAGGTTGAATCAATTCAGTATTTTTTTTTTAATAATTATTGAAACATTTGAAATACTTGTAGGAGTTACACCTTAATGCCCTTTAAGATCTGGCTGAAAAGCTTCGTTTTTACTTTTGAGGTAAAGAAAGCAAGAAAATACGGTTAGGTGTGAAACAGGAACGGTGGCCCAGAGACTGCTGCCCAGACTTTCAGTGGTCTCACAAAAATTGTGCGTTTTTTATCATTCAGTTATTCTTTAGAGCTTTGGAGAATTCTCAAGCTGCATACTGCGATCTAGTCTATGAATACACTCATTACACAGTAAATGTGCTCTCTGTAAAATGCCTCTGAGGAAAGAAACACACATTTGTCCACCTTCCTTGCGTGTTTCTTAGAGAGAAGTTTAAATAACAAAGACACTGAAACAGACGCACTGGATTGTAAGTACACCTGCTTGAAATTATTTTATTCAAACTACTTTACAAACCTACTGCTGCATTTTCATTAACTCTGAAGTGGGCTCTGATTAAAATTTTCCACGTTTTTTTGTCCTCTTAAAGGAAAACAGATATTTTCCTCACCGTTTTTTACTGGAAAGAAACACTTTCACCAGCCTGTTACATTTCAAGGAAGAATACTTGAAGCAGTTGCTCAACTACAATTGTTTTCCCCTTTGTCAAACTGAAGAAATAACAATATATTCCACATCTATTACAAACTAAACAACAGGATATTAACAAAGCAAGTAAAAAACAATTTCTTCCCACGTCAGTCTGAAACTTTTAAATATTTATGAGGTTTTACATTCCTAAATTTAACAGGAGTGCCATAATCCAAAATAACTGCTGAATTAATAGCCAGGAGATAACATTTGTGTAAAAGGACCATTTGCTTTACAACAGCAGTAAAGGAAAAAACAGAATTATGACTGTTAAGACTAATTTGAATAATGTTTAAAAAATGATACTTTGTGGGGTTGCAGCAATATTCTGGCTGCACCTGGCATTGTCTGTCCTCAGCTTCTTATGCTGGAAATGCAGCAGTCCAGGGTTTATAGGGAGAGCAGTCATTAAAACTTCATTTTTTTAATTACAAAGATATAAAAAATATTCATAATAGAGAATATTAAAACGTATCCATCCCTGAAATTTTGCTGCACTGCAGGACAAATTCCAGCGGATTTCTTAAAATAAACAGCAATAACAACACTCTCTTCCAGGAAAACAGAGCAGATGAAAGCACCATGACAATAAGAGGAAGGGGCAAGCAATTAAAATTCAAGTTACAGTGAAATTATTTTTTAAAGCACCCCAGTGATTTAAAATCGCTTGAAAGACTTGCTTGCTTCCTTTTGAACATTCTAAAGTTCAATTTCCCCTTTCTGAAAACAATTAAGAACATTGTACTCTGAAGTCTCTTAGCTCTGCAGACCAAGCAATTTCATCCTTGAGAAAAATTCGCATGGCTTCTGTGAGCTTATGGTAAATTAAAGCTGGGTGTGCCTCCTCTGGTCACACCTCTACACCCCCCTGGTACTAAAGCAAAAATCTGTCTTGAAAGGAACAAGAACACAAGTTGGGTTTAACGCATGGAAGGCAACTGGTCTTGCCTAACAAACTCAGGAGTTACCAGAATGAGGAACGATCGTCACATGCAGGCGGCTTGAAAAAGAGAACATTGGGCCCATAATGAGAACATAAAGACAAGGTCTGTGGTTAATCCATATTCAGATGTGCGTAGGGTGGAGTGGCATGGATACAGGAAGGAGTAAGTGTGCCAACTGTCCCCCTGTACCTGGCACTGGTGAGGCCACACCTTGAGTACTGTGTCCAGTTTTGGGCCCCTCACTTCAAGAAGGATGTTGAGGTGCTGGAGCAGGTTCAGAGAAGGGCAACAAAGCTGGTGAAGGGTTTGAAGAACTTGTCCTATGTGGAGCAGCTGAGGGAACTGGGAATGTTTAGTCTGGAGAAGAGGAGGCTCAGGGGGGACCTTACTGCTCTCTACAATTACCTGAAAGGAAGTTGTTGGGGGGTGGGGGTTGGTCTCTTCTCCCATGTTAAGAATGACAGGACGAGAGGGAATGGCCTCAACTTACACCAGGGGAGATTTAGTTTAGATATCAGGAAAAAATTCTTTACAGAGAGGGCTGTGAAGCATTGGAACAGGCTGCCCAGGGAGGGGGGGGAGTCCCATCCCTGGAGGTGTTTAAAAGCCGTGTGGATTTGGTGCTGAGGAACATGGTGTAGGGATCCTGGCAGTGCAGGGGGAATGGTTGGACTCAATGATCTTTAAGGTCTCTTCCAGCCAGATGACTCTATGATTCAATTCAGGATTAGAGACAGATCCTCTTTTCCTCATTGCTCTTTGTTACCATGTACATTGCTCCACAGCCTGGTTGGTATATGTTAACAGCTAGGAGATGAGCGACTGCTGAGCCTTACCTTACATCAGCCTTTGCCAAAGGGCTGTATGTCATTAATGACCATTGTGTCTCCAAGTAAATGGAACACCAAAGTGACTTCTACCAGGAGTAGAGACCCAGTTCTGGGCGCTATAAAAGAGAGCCCATGGGAACAGAAAAACAATGTTTCTGGTTCAGTATTAAAGAGCCTCTGGGCTGCAACAGTTCAACAAAATCTAAGAAGCAAAACCCGAGAAAACTAAAAAGTAAAAGTTTTAGAGAAACTTTTGAAGGCTAAATACTTGAAATAAAAGCTACTATTTGGTGCTCACGCTTCAGTGCTGCTGAAGACAACTATTTCACTCTTTTAGAAGCATGCAGAAAACATATGCTAAACGTGTAAAATGGTTTCTCCGTATGGTCAGCATACAGCTGGATAACAATACACATAGGAATTAATTCATACTCCTTTTTTCCTCTGGGCAGTATGTGTTCATGTGTAAATGTATGTCAGAAAAATGCAATATAACATGCACTCATACATACACAGAGCAATTTACAATACTGTCACCGTAAGGGCTGAATAAAGTGATCATGATCAACCACCACAAGCAAAAAGGGAGACCTGCTGCTCTTACTGACCGTATTTCCTGAAGGAGAGATAGGTTTTACATTCAGTTTGGTTAATGTTACTGCAAATTACTTTCCTTTCAATCCTACTTTTAGTTTCCATCATATACCACACTAGTACCTTCATAATGATCAATACTGCTATTGAGAAAACGTATGCAAAGCATACCATTAAATGCCTTCTTACAAATTCACTTTAAATCAGTTAATAATTATAAAATAGTACAAGAAGGATCTCTTGGAAATGGGTGAAAGGAAAAGAGACAAGCTTCCTGTCCTGAATTACTTGTAGGTGCGATAGCTGCTATAAGCTCAAGATAGTCCTTCCAAACAGGGAAGTATTTCTGTATTTCCCTAATGATCCACAGCTTTATAAACCAAACTTCCTGTGTGAGTCGGAAGACTAGTTTTCGGTATGTGGAAGCTGTACTAAGCTAAAGTCTTCTCATTCCAGCTAGTCAGATGTACTGCCAGCAGAGACCAGCGGACAGGTCACGGGCTGCCAGCATAAAAAATGGTCAGAGGAACGTAACTCTTACGGACAGAAAAACCGTCAGGAACAAATATGAAATGGCAATTTGGATATTTCATAATCTCCAATAGCAGGATTTGGTTATGAGACAGTCTGGGTCAGTAGGGGAGAGAGGGCAGTTCCAAGGCAGTGATTACATCTTGCCATAATCCTCTTATTCCAGTCTTGTTTCCTTCAAGTTGGCACACACTGATAGGCACCCTAAGGAAGTTCTTAAGCAGAAGATACCTACAGCTCAAGGGTCTGATTGCTGAACTTCATTCAGCATTACACATTATATGAAAACAGTTTTTATCCCATTTGATACTACGAACACAGGACAAAAATATCATTCAAGAGATCGACAGGGAAGGCTTAACTAAGTAATTTTGCACTCACTAACTCTTTTAATAGCATATTCTTTGCGACTTTCTATATAATATTTGAAAATGTGATAAAATCAGATGTAAGGAAACTGGCAAGTTCTTCAGTAAAATGTTCACTACCACAGAAGCAGTCCAGCTAAACACAGAAAAGATGTACTGAAATTCTACTCTGCTGTGTCAGCTTAAACTCTCCGTACTTCAGTTTTACTACCTGTGTGGATAAGACACCAGTGCTCATTATGCAAGGAAAGCATTCTGAAACCTACTGATAAGTATATTAGTATGTCTCTGTTAAAAAAAAAAACAACAAAACCAAACCAACACATTCTGCCATTTGCTATGCTCAGCTTCTCTCTCATGCGATACCAGAACTACTCGGTAACGGTAACTTCCATTACTGAATGTAGTCCACTTTTTATAGAGCCCTATGGACAATGGCATGTGGAATGGTTAGCAAGGTTTCATAATCTGAAAACGCTGCCAGACTGATAAAAAAAAAGTAAAAAGAAACTTGAATATATGTAAGACGTATAAAGTTATGCCATGAAATATACGTCCCAACATAGCAAAAGAACGGCAAAACAATATGGTATGCCTCTTAACTCCCAGGGGCACTGTTTGAGCCAGGAGTCCATGCGTAGGATCTGTCCTAATTTATAATCTGTAGTGAAACTGGAGCTTCAGACAACATGACGTACACAAAAAAATAAGACTCCCCTTTCAAATATCTCTTCACCTAGAATCTCTCAGAAGATTAGGAACTGAAAAACATTCAAGGTTGATTATCAAAACCTGCACAGAAAGCATCAAAGTGGAGAACATTTAAATGTGATGTCGCCTTTATCTCTCAGCTGCACCAGAGATAGTACGTTCTGATGGCAAAGACTTTTATCTGTACAGGGTTCTTTTCATGTATAAAGGCCTCTAAAATACTTGCTTATATTTATAGCTGCAAGCATCTTTCAAAATGTATCTGTATAGTCAGCTATTAGCAGTAGCGACAAATTTTACTCTTCGTCGTAGCCATGGAAGACCAAAGCCTGCCATGTTCTGCTCTGACACATTTCTTACTCTCTGCAAAGGGGAAAGAATCAAATGTTTCAGCTCAGAGAAGTTTTAATGCCCAGAGCAACCCAGCTTTTAAAGGCCTCCATCTGTTACTGCAGACTGCGGATGGCACCCCTCTGCCCTTCACAATGCTGAGTTGGCATCTCTTTTCCAATGACCAACTGCAGCAGAAGCAGGACAGCAACATTTAGAGGGAATTTTGTAATATTTACGGTAAACAGGAGTGAGTGTGGAAGAGACTTAAAGGATACATGTGTATTCATCTCTAGATTTTGATTCTAATGATTTTTTAATGTGATTATCAGAGTAGCATTGCAGCTGCCTTTAGGAATGAAATAGCTCAGAATCATTCAGATTGGAAAGAGGCTTTTGAAACCAGCCAGTCCAATGCCCCTGCTCAAGCAGGGTCAAAGAACTCCAACAAATTGCTCTCCAACAAATTTCACGGAATTCCAATTCTCTGAATAAGGTCACTGTATGAAGGGATACTCAAATAGCTGGAGACTGGAATGAGATAGGCATGGGGCTTTGGACTCATCTGAAGGCAGCTGGATGAAACAATGAGACAAGGAGACCACACGCTGCCATGTAAACACGCTCTGCCATCATCAGATCTACCAGACTTGCTGTTTCTGTGTGCCAGACTCTGTGAGTGTTTTATCCAACAACTGTTTGGATGTAAAAGACATCAACAGTCCCTGGAAGAGGATTTATGTATTTTAAACCTCTTCAGAGTAACCCAGCAGATAACCAGAGGGTCTCAATTGTGAAATCAAATGCCCAAATTCTGCCGGAAGTCCCACCCACAGCAGGTGTCCAAGTCCTTTGCTAGGAAAGGTGATTCATTGTTTTAGTCAAAGTTTCACATCTGTGAACTGAGAATGATGATGCTCTTGCATCCAGCTTCAAAATCTGCAGCTGAAGTGTGGATATGTGGTGCATACTGCTTCATCCTCAACTGGCCAATTAACAGTGTAACATGTAATTTAGACATGAAATGTGGAACAAAGAACGTTGCATTTAGTCTTGTTTCAAAAAGTTGTATTTGGTTTGACCAATTACCAAACAACTACTGCTTAGTATGAATACTAGTATTTGCTTTAATTAAAAGAGAAACTTCATAGCATTAGGCAAGCTATTTATTCTGATGCTTCTATTAGAAAAGTAGCCATTAAGCAAGGTATCATGATCATATATAGCATTTAGGAAATTTTGTTATTATCATGCACTGTGTGCTTAGGACAAAAATATGGTACTGCAAAAAGATGGGTTTGCTTTTGGTATAAAGCTATACGTGCCTGAGGAAGGGATCATTTGAATTTTAAAAGGGCAAGGGAAGATATGTCATTATAGCATCACACATGCTCTTTCCAAAGGTAAGCCCAGAAGTGCTGCTAAAAAGCTGAAAGTATTTTGAATGCTTCTGATCAATCAAGTCTGTTCTGAACATACCGCTTCCTGAAATTGTGACCCATCAAAAGGAATAAATTTCAGAAATAAAAAAATTACATTTAAAATTTTGTTACAAACAATAATAGAAAAAAACATAAAATGCATTATAGTGCTAAAAATCAATCCTTGATGTTAAAGTCGTTTCCTAGTACACAGAAACAAAATATATGGCAGCCTATAAAAGGAACAAGAAATTTCTATTTTAAAAGAACAGAGACATAAAATAAAATCAATTAATGGTCTGAGCATCTATTATTCTTAACGCCAAAGTCCATAACCACAGCAGCCTAGGACTGGAGTTTTACAGGGCATGCACATTCGTCACAATGATCTCCCGAGGCGCGCAGGGGAGTGTTCACGTCCTTTTGGCTTATGGTGATTAGGAAATAACCAGTGTGTCACATACTACAGGCTAGCAACTGTCGACTTTTTATGACCATTGGTGCAGACGAGAAGCTCATACAAAAGGGTCTATTCAGTCTCTGCCCCAGAATTTTAAACAAACACAAGCAGCAAACCTAGGGCAAGTATTTCTCTGTGATACAAAGGCATCAGGCATGCAGGCTGCCATTTCCCACAACAGCCTGACTTGGTTTTGGTAGGCAGAGAGTCAGCTTTGTAGCTCCCACGTGGAGCAAAATGTGTAACGTAGACTGACCCCCTCATTTTGGGAGGGTGAGGGAAACGGGATACAAGGTAGCTTTTTCCTCCACAAGGCTACCTAGGAAGGGAAGCAAAGGCTCTAGATGCTTCCTCAAACACTCTGAAGAGGAACGACATGATTAAGAGTAGAAGGAGCAGGGTCAGGTTTCTTCTCACAGAAGACATGATGTGAAGGCGCAGGGAGGAACTGGCTCTTTTAGTGGCAAACAGCCCTGCAAATCCTCTGTTGGACACAGCGTGAGAGAGAGAGTGTGAGAGAGAAAGAAGTGAAGGTGCTGCCAAGAACAGACGCTAAAAAAAAAAAAATACAAAAAGAAACAATAAAAACTCTAAAACCTCACCAGTGCCACAATGGTGTACACACTGGTATTATGGTTACGTTTTCTATCCCAGTATACTCCAGCAGCAGTCACTGCGGCCAAGCCAATCCACAGGACTGCTAGCCAAATGGCACCGTGGGGCCGTGGCGATGCTGCAGGAGTGCACAGCCATGGCACTAGACGGTGTTCTTGCTGGCCACCGAAATTTTCTTTCTGAGCACCTGCAACAAATCAGGCTGGCAGGACAGTGACTGGTGGTGAAAGTTTTGCAAATACATGAGTGGGCTACTGCCCCACTGGGGAGAAAGCCCTATTTCAGATCTGGTAGAGTGACGGCTATAGCAGAATAGTATCAGGCAGAGAATAAATGATGCTGAAAACACCTTCAAGCTTACAACATACATATACAGAAAAGCTACAGAGAACATTGCAGTGATTACCCCTAAAATACATTTTATCTTTGTCTTTTTCTCCTTAGTTTTTGTCAAGACCCAAAAGCAGATTTAAAGACACCCCCCCCCCATCCTATTCTGAACCCATAAATCATTCCCTAAGAGCACTCAGGACTACCCAAAAGAGTGTTCTCCAAAAAAACCGAGCTTCACCTTGCTACAGATTAATGAGCCAAGAGGGTTATCCTGTGTCAGGCTTCTGCAGGGTGGACTGTGAATACAGACCCCAACCCCCTCCTGCTAGCAGAACGCACATCCTCCACAGCACCCTTCATCCCACAAAGCCCACCAGCTGAGAAAGCATGAGCACCCAGCCCACGCAGCAGCACAGAGCTCTAGGTCACACACAGCTCACAGCCTAATCACAACATATTTATTTTGTGAAATAAAATAAAGGTACAGATGATGCTCTTTCACATCTCAATAGGCACTTAATAGGCACTTAAATCTTATATTTATTTAGCTGTTTGCTTACTACCTATATATTACTAGCTTTATAAACGTTCTTCAAAGAAAAGTTACTTTTGTTTATCGCTGCTTTGAGGTGAAGGGCTGCAACACAGCCATAAATACTCGCTTTTTGTCATTCATGAGATTCTTAATGACAATCTTAAAATACATGTTAACTGGCCCCTATGAAAATACTCTTATGGTATTTGACTGATATAACGGTTCCTTTTCTCCTAGACACCTTGCATCTACCGAATCAATGTTTTGAATATAATGCCCTGTCCTATGCTTAGAGGGTGCTGCAGAGGGAATGCAGCATCAGCCAAGGAGGTAAGAACCTCAGCGGAGAGGTCTGTCTCCATTTTAGGGACACAGAGGATTGTCCACATCTTGCACAAAGTTGTAGGGTGCACAAATACCTCAGCCACCGACTCAAACAGAGGCACTTAAAGGACAGACAAGTCAGAAACGTGCTAGGCAAGGAGCTGGATAAGGGACCCTACTGGGGCTGCACTGCTGTGCCACACAGCACCTGGTTCACCAAGGTCCTCCTCAGGTTGTTGCCATGCGACCCTGGAGTAGGTACTACCAGACCTTGTCACAACTTGGTGTGGTGTTGCTGTGATTATGCCGCTTACAACCTTCCCTTACTACCACCCACAGCAACAGGTCACCTTCAGGGAAAGTACAGAGAACACAAGTAGATACCTGGAATCAGTTTAACTGTAGAGTTTATGAAGGTCATAAATAGAAATATTTTTTGTTGTTTTGAGGTGGGTTTTGGTGTTGTTTTGTTGGTCTGAGCTGCTTGTATGCCTGGGAAAAACCACGTGCAGCTGCATGGCAGCACAGAGGGCAGGGTTGGTTGAGTGACATTTAAGCAGAGGGTTCACAACGGTGCTGGAAAATGCTCATATCTGACGTTCTCAGATTTTGTGTGCACTCAGAGCTGGGTGCACCTTGTTGCAAAGCACAAGATGATGGAGCACTTCATAGAAACGGCCTCATAAAATATTCAGTTTCCTGTTGTTGCCTGAGGTACAATTTGCACATTTTCCATACAGTTGCAGCAAGAAAGAGAAGTGCATGAGAAGTGCAGGAGTCTATTTCTCGTACATCTAAAGTGTTTACGCTTTAAGTCTGAACGACAAAAAAAAATGCAGAACCATGATGTAATTTCTCTGTTAGAAAGTACATTTACTCTGCCTGGGATTTTGCCCAGACTAAAACAAGAGGCTTTTGACACTAAAACAATAAAGGAATCCTCCCCACCTGGCAGACAGCCAAACAGTGTAATAAATAACCTCTATAAGATAGTAATCTCAAGTATTTTTTACGTAATATATGCTAGATGTAGCTTTGCTTAGATGACATAGGCTGATACAACCCAAATATGAATTGATCTAGAAAACAAGAGTGCATCCATGTAGTTTTTTCCTTCAAATAATCCCAGAGCCTAAGTCAATATGGCACAGTCACTCACACACTCGTGAGTGGAAATAGGTCTTTCATCTCTCTCTTAGTTGATGCAGGA
>NW_010398219.1:34758-38839 GCF_000710305.1 Buceros rhinoceros silvestris | reverse complement strand
AGGAATGCAAAAAAAAAAAAAACCTGCTAGATAGAGACGGTGGATGTAACACGGCTGAACCCATGAAGATATTTCTCCCAAGTCTCTTGGTGACTTGTACAAGGTCACGCTACCTGTGCTGCTAACATACTCCACTACGTGCATGCACACAAACGTTATGATGGTGTGAAATTGTACTGGTATTACCTTTTTCAGGGTTTTGCACCTTAACAGAAATGCTGCTAGGTGATCAGCCCTAAAGTGGAGCAAGGATGGCACCCAGTGGCCAAACAGATTAATCTCAGAAAAACATTTCTCACCTATTTCCCATTCTTCGCTTTCAGAAGTCTTAATTATAAAAAGGTTCTAGCTCTCACATGAACTTGCTGGCAATCTCAAAAGCCTTTAAGGAAGAAGGCGGTGTCCTTATTAGGAAGATTTATGTTTCCTTTTGTAAAATATATTGTAAAAAAAAAAAAAAAAGAAATACTGCCATTAACAATTTAAAATCAGTACCAGTAAACACTTATGACAAACAACTGGGGGCAGCCAGAACATTGAATAGAGGCAGAAATACACAGGAAAGTAATTTTTTCCTTTTGTAGGGTATATGCTAGGGAAAACAAAAGACTTTTTTCCCTGGGTTTAAAATCAGTAGAGCTATTAAGGAAGTTGTTTAATTTTAATATTAACGTTGATAATATTAATGTCAATTAGAAAATTTCCATCCAAATAAAGATGGTGAAAAGCAACTTAATTTTTTTAACCAGAAAATTCCAATTTAAAACTGTCAAGTCTGCTGGGGCTACAAAAGGAATCCATGCACAGATAAATAAAGAATAATTTCAAATGTGAAATAGTACATTATTTTTCTGGATTTCTTTGAAAAATTCTTTCTTCCATGAGTTAAAACAAATGGTACAATGGTTTTACTGGGTCAGTCTGTAAATGCAGGTCTTGGAACAGCGAGCTATAACACACAGAGATGTTAGTTAACTCCAGGGATGTCTATCAACTGCATTGGGAATAATTTACTCCTTATTTATGATGAAAGAACCATGATAAACCCACAGTGAAGAACTCCTAAAGCACCATCATTTGTGGAAGTACCCCAATATTTTAAATTATTCTGGTCTAATTTAAGTGCACAAGTCTTTACTAGATAGATTTTTCTTCCTGTTTGAAAACCTTTCCAAATATAAATTCCCAAGTCTGTCACTGACAGAAGCACACTGCTTTATCATTTGACAAGTGCTGATTTTTTTTTTAATCATTCATCAGATATTCCTCAGACTTGCAAAACATTTTAAACGTATTCTATGCCTTATCACTTTTTGCATGGTCACTGGCTAAATGGGGTTGCAATGTCGATGCTTTTCAAGCTAATTCTTGCAGAGTATGATGACTGATCAGACTGAAGGACAGACAACAAGCCTGCTGGACAACAAATCATTTCACACTCACTTCTGAGCAACACTATGTTGCCAACAATTGCTATTTCTAATTTGTTTTTTGAAGAATTCTCAAGTCCTGGACAAATCGTGGTTTTGGGTATGAAAACAGATACAAGAAATATAGAGCTTCCCACATAAATAACCAAATGCAGGATTTGAGATCACCAAAGAAGTAGCACACTTTTTCTGGTATGGGTACATTAACAACCCTAAGTGTTTAATTACAACTCTGCTGAAAAATTCTGTTCTTGAATACCACTGTATTACTGTGCATAATTACTAAGAAACTGAAAAACAGCCATAAATAAAGTCAATAAGCCAGTAATATTTTAACCTATTTAGAACAGTTTTTTAGTATTGTAGAAGAACAGTAGGGTATAGCAGAAATTCTTAGAATGATCTAAATCAATTGAAATCTATTTCAGCTTTACAGAAGGCTTTTTAAGAAAAAAATAGTATAAAGACCAGTTTTGACCATGCACCTTATTCAGTTTTCTGTTATTTTCAATGACTGAAGTTTATTACTTCTTATTTTAACAAGGAGATTTAAGCTCTGGTCTAGCTGTGAAGTAGCTGGTCTTAGAAGTAGTCATTTATTATTTAATATTTCTAGTTACTGCATGTCTTTACACTGCAGTCAGAATATCAATGTTGATTTTTCACGTTTTTTTTAAATCCTAACTGTTAAGCTTCCTTCTTTTTAACCTACAGTGTACATGCATTCAGGGATTATTCTGTATAGCACAAACACTTAAGAATTAATACATTTTGCCTTTGCATATTAAAAAAATTCCACAAGAATTTCCTTACTGGCAGCCTCATTACACCCTTGCCCTGATGTAATCCACAGACCAGAACGTATTCCTTGCTAAAAGAGGTCTATCCCTTTCAAAAATTAGTTTCTTGACCTGTCCTGAGCACATAAATAAACAGAAAGAAATGTCTAGGCATGCATATACGGTTAAACTGTGGGCTTTCTCCAGCTTCAAGACCCACAGGTTTTTCTTTTGCCTTAACTCCCTCGTATATTCCCTTTCCTCTAAAGAAAGATTTCTTTAAAATAGAAGTTACTTATCTCCTACTTATCTCCAAAATAAACTGGTTTGGTGTGGGCTCATCACACAACTTACTAAGTTGCATCATACAAATCCTTTTGCAGTCAGAAAGCACAAATGTTGAAATCTTTCACAGAGATGTTTTAATATTTCTGTCCTCTCTTTGCTGATGGGAAAACAAACCATGTAGAAGTGCCCTGCCCTGTTCAGATTATATGACAAGATGAGAGCAAAGGACCTGCCCAGTTAGACTACAAATACTCAGAGGTGGGCAGAGGAGGTGGGCACAGAGAGCTGGGCTGGCCCCTTCAGAGATCAGCTCAGTGCTGAGCCTCACAAGGTTCAATTACTCCTTGTAAACCCTCCCTCCACAGCACCCTGGAAAATTTGTATTTCATCTGCCCTGGAGGGAAGGGAACATTTTACTCTGAGTACTCTCTGTTTTCATCTGTAAATAATAAAAGTGGTCATTTTAGAAATACAAAGAGAATCCTTTCAATGACCTTTTGCAACAACGTAATCTCATCTTGATCAGCTACGAAGCCAGTAAATTCAAATGTTGAACATTCAATAAAACTGAATGTTTAGATTTTTGAAAGCAAATTCAGAATTTCCATTAGATTTTCCTATTAACTACCCCTAGAATTAGGGTAGAGACTGTAGTATGACACTAGTCTGGTAAGAGCGTAAATAGGTGCCTCTCATGCCTCTGACACACTGAAGTTGTCCCACTTTTTTTCTGATAAAATGCCTCATGGGAGAAATTAAAGTAAAAAACCTCAGGGATATTTTTTTGCCCCCCAAACTGTCACATTGCTCTTTTTATTCTCAATAAAACCTACCGCACCGAAACAGGTTTCATGATGGTAACAACATCTGTATGCAAAGGGCTGTTGTACTGGGAGAAGTGCACCTGAGAACCACAGGTCCCGGCACTGAGACAAGGAGCTGAAGAACAGCTTAGCAGGACAATCCAGAAAGCCTTCCAGGGGCAGGTGGTTGAGAAAGGAGAAGAAACAGCTCCTACTAAAAGAAACAATTCAGCAAACTCAGGAGTTTTCATCAAACCCTGGTATCTGCTGTTTCTGAGATTTACGACAGTAATGATCAAGTCAAAGCACATTTCATTTTAAACACAGAAGGCATGGTCTCTTTTCTAGGTGATAAAAAGTGATGCAAAGACTAGAATTTCCTATTTTTTTTTTCCAAGCAGTGCTGCTGGAAGACACTGATTAATAACACAAGAATAGCTGTAGCGTGGTCAGACCAAAGGTTCTTCTAAGCACCGCACCTTAGCTTTGAGAGTGACCAAGCACAGGGAAGACTATTTGAACTGAGAAAACCTACTACCTTGGTGCACTCTTGTCAGCTTTGCTGAGCTGCCCTTCAGAGACTTCCTGAGCCAGAAATGACTGTCTTCATACAGCAGTTCTCATTTGTCTTTTCCTTCTGTTAGTTCATAATTTTTAACTCGTTAACATCTACAATGATAGGTCATATAGTTTAACTACAAGTTTGCTGAAGAAATCTTTAGTCAGATTAAAAAAATCTGTACCCTGATAATTTAATTTGATGCCCCTAAACCTGAACACT
>NW_010398219.1:30847-34611 GCF_000710305.1 Buceros rhinoceros silvestris | reverse complement strand
CCATGTCATTCCCTTTCTTTACTGACATTAAAAAAATTATGTCTTTGAACTACAGAGCACTAGCCTAATGTCAACAGATGACAGCCTCACATTTCAAACTAGTATAAACACCCCAGTATTTTATTTTTAATCATTATTTATTATTTTTAATAATTTTCAGTGTATGCAATGTGTGCTTGACTTCTTGTTTCCATGACAACCGAAGACATAGGCTCATATAAAAGTGTGTGAAATAATGTAATACAATAAAGACCTCAGTTTCATGAATTATGAAACTCTTAACACTGTGCTTCAGGTCTTGTCTTATGTGGGCAGTGCGTGTGGAAAAGCAGAGAAAAAAACCTGTGTGTTACATCTTGTGACCATGTGCATTTCTGAAAAAGGGAACACAGCTCAATATTAACACTTAAGCCCTGTTTGCCCTCAAGGTTTCTCCTTATTTTTTTTCCCCATTGTCAATACTCTCAGTGGAACTTGAACAGCTGGAATAGCACTGGGGAAAAGCTCAGATCTGCCAGCACAGATCCTCCTTTGACAGCCAAAGAGGAGTCTAAGAGTCTGAGTGATTAGCCTTGGAGGACAATCTGAAAAATACTTTAGCATGTAAGTAACTTCATGCACTTATCCAGAATTGTAGTTCTCCAAAGAGCTGTACGTGTTTCATCACATGCTGTTACAGAAATGCCCGTAAATCAGTTACAGATAAACAGACGGGTTTTACTGGGTTCCCTTAAACAGGTTCAAATAATGTCTGGTCAGGAAATTTTACACAGAACAATACCTTACACGTAACTGACAACTTACAACGAGGGAAAACCGGTTTCGCAAAGTAAACCAGCTCTGATAGAAATCTGAATACCTTCTCTTTACCAGTGCAAATTGAGAACTATTTACCGACAGCCTAGGGAGACCATTCACAATAGCTTTTTCTCCACTAGCTAACAGAGGAATCTCTCGCTTATAGAAACGCAAATTCTTACCAAAATATTGTGGCTGGCATCCCAACTCCAATATTTCGCAGCCTCTGTTCTAACGTCTTAGAACAGAGCGAGATCCCTTTCTGCCTTAGCTTGTCTCTGAGAAGAGACAGAATAAACTCTGTATTCTGTTCTTAATTCTTTTCCCTTCTGCTGTCTTCTTGATTCTCCCTGTCTCTTCGACAAGTTTCCCGTTTTTATATAGTAGATAGACGTGCACTGTGGTCAAATATCGGAAACGGGGTGTAAATGAGTTTTCAACAAAACTCAGACTCGCAGGCACCATCTCCACAGGGGTCCAAAGCCCTGCTTTTGTGCAAACCTATAGGCACAAGTACCTGAACGGAGGTGGAAGGATGGCTGCGGTTCCTGTCAGGGCGACTGCCTGTCTCTGCTTTTGTTCTAACACAGGAAGGGTAATTAAAACCCATCACACATGCACTGGCTGGGACCATGGCTTGCTGACTTTGCAGTGTAGTTACATGCCTTTGGTCCTTGGTAATCCACTGTTACCAAACAGATTGAAACAGCATCATCATCAATGCACAAAAACCTCATCCTCTAGCTATACAAATTTAAATGGAAATATTCTGTCAGTGTTCCAAACAGAAAGGCCACCTTGCCTACTGAGGAATACTACCACGTATTTATTACAAACCACTACAAATGACTTAATTACCAGAACATCAAAGTAGCTAAAATAGTTCTAAACTGAAAGATGGTGTCACAGCAGAGAACAACATAGTCTAGAACTGCTTTTCCAATCCTTACAGAGATCAGAGATAAAATTAATACATAAACCTCAATTTTTCACTGTGCTGCCCAATATTATGTGTTTAAGGTGGGTATAAAATTGTAACAGCATAAACCAAGAATAACAGATTCATTTTACATCATACATTTGATATACTCCTAGTATCAAATTTACTTAAATCCATCATCTTTCATGGATTCAGCTGTTTACATTGTCATATGCAGTAGCAGTCCTGAAGTTTGTTTCCTTTTTTGATTCAACTCTTTCCACTGTTATTTAGTTAAACGTTCATGTTTTTAAGAGCGATGCAAAAGCCTCCCTGTGGAGGTAGATCTTAACTAGCCGTACCTCAGGCTATGGAATGGAGAAATACAGGAATTGTTTTTCACACTACATTTCGAATCAAAGATTCTGTAGAGCAGGTGATAAAATATTTTCCGTTGCGTACCTCTCCTGTGTGCTGTTTGACTTAAAAAAGGGAATGTCTCACACAGCTATAAATAATGCATCAGTCATTAAATATTGATCTGGCTTACAGCATTCGCAGCTGCACAATTAGGTTAGCTCTTTAAAAATAGCTTCTCGTATCTTACCCCTAAGAGGACAGTGTTTACATATTCTCTTTGGAAACTATATTAGTTAAATTTAAAGGTGATGTGTGTATGTGGGACTGCTGGCTAAGTCACAGGACTTGTTCATTACTGTCTCAGAAGTCAGTAACTCTTGCTATAAATATCCTGTCCTGGACACAGTTCTACATTCTTTACTCCTGTATCCTGGCTTTCTATATTTGTCTAAGAGACAACTATTTTTAGGCTTGGAGAGCCTGCATTTCAATGAGAAGAAACGTGGCGCTATAGAACAACGCTACGGGATAGCACCAATCTTTGATTAACCAGACTTCACCGGTCTTACATCTTTCTATTTCAATAATACAAATGCTTATATCCAAACACTAGCACTAGTATGCATTGGAAATAATGGAATTGTCTGTTATTTCTAAATACAAGAGAGAACTGAATGTCTAAAATACAAGAGAGAACTGAATTGCCACGGGTTCAAAGGCATACCTATTTCTAACTTCTGAAGAAAGTAAAATTAATATTGATATGGGTATGATTCATTGGTCATTTCTTCAGCTTATCCGGCCAAAATTCAGTTTGAATTTAGTGTAGTTATGAAGATCCCAGTGAGGAGAAGCACTGTGAAAAATCAGGCTCAAGACCTCAGATAGACATTCTCAGATATGCAAGAAATGTTTGCACTCAAGGTAGATTTTTTTTTTTTGTTTTACTTGCAAATGCCTGTCAAAAGTAAAGGTTTATTTTCCCCTCTATATCTAGCACAATGGTATCAGAAATCTACCTATCCCAGTAATGCAGTACAATCAGAAAACCTAAAAATATTATGCAGTTTATATGAACTTAGCTGCATATGGGATTTAAATGGGTTTTAAGCCATTGCAATCTAAATTAAAAAAAAAGTCAAAGTTGAAATATATTTAGCAGCAAATAAATGTAAAATAATCTGGCAATGGAGAATTTATGTATACTACTTTCCATAAACTGTATTTTTTAGTTGCTCTTGTTTTAATCACATAAATCATTCACAAAACCCATATCATCTTTCTTACAGCCTGGAAGTACAGTGCATATCCCAAACACAGGAATGATGGTAGATATTCAGTGATTAATTCTAATTAATAATTAATGTTGATTTGATTGCCTGTTTTTGAAACTCTGTCAGTCAAGCTTCCATATGTTGTTTCCCCATTTTAAAAACCTCCCTGTTTTCAGGAAGAAGGACCCATTTTACACCGCATGGCAGCTCAAGTTTTCATTTAACCTACGTGCTAAACTGGCTTAAAAAGAGGACTGGATCTTAAATTTAAAGTTTTTTCAGAGATCTGGTTCTACCAGAAAATGCAATACAAAAGACAGACTGCCATGAATAAATGGGTGGAAGGTGGCAAAGGGAACATTACTGTGTACTTTTTCTAACACCAAAGCAAGCCGAAGACGCCAACTTCCTGA